>NW_006409018.1:336707-347196 GCF_000296735.1 Chrysochloris asiatica | reverse complement strand
AAAATCAGGAAAGGTGTTGTTGGGTGCAGAATCAGGAAAGGTGTTGTTGGGTGTAAAATCAGGAAAGGTGTTGGGTGCAGAATCAGGAAAGGTGTTGTTGGGTCAAGTTGGTACATACTTATAGTGACCCCATGCACAACAGAACAAAACTACTGCCTGGTCATGCACACCATCCTCACAATCGTTGCTGCTGCCACTGTACCAGTCCATCTCATTCAGTGTCTTCCTCTATTTCGCTGACCGTCCACTTTACCAAACACGATGTCTCTTGGTATTGGTCTCTCCGGAGAGGATGTCCGAAGTATGAGAGACAAAGTCTGGTTATCCTGGTTTCTAAGGAACATTCTGGCTGCACTTCTTCCAATACAGATTTGTTTGTTCTTCTGGAAGCGTGTGGAACTTTCAATATTTCAATATTTCATCAGTAAGGACTTTAAGTCGTTCATTTCCAGTGAGCAAGGTTGTATCATCTGCATATTGCAGGTTGTTAATGAGTTTTCCTTGAATCCAGATGCCATGTTTTTCTTCATATAACCCCGATTCTTGGATCATTTGCTCAGTGTACAGATTGTATATAAGGAGCCTGGGTAATGTAGTGCATGATAAGGTGGGCTGCTAACTGCAACGTCAGCAGTTCAAATTCTACCAGTCACCCCACAGGAGAAAGATGAGGCTTTTTGCTCCCGTAAAGATAACAGCCTTGGAAACCCTATTCAGGGTCACTATGTGTCGGAACCGACTCGACAGTACACAACCACCAACAACCACCACAGATTGGATAAGTGAAGGGCTCGAACCTGGTGCTCACCTTCCCTGATTTTAAACCATTCAGTATTCCCCTGATGTATTCTGACAACTGCCTATGGATCTACGTACCTGTTCCAGGCTCACTAATAGCTTGTGACAAGAGACTCATCTAAAGTCGTCTTTTCTATGTCCCACTTCTTCTACAATCAGACTGCTGGGTACAAAGTGCTTCACTCTCTGCTGCACTTGGAGAGAGAGAAGAGAATAAAAGGTGGTCATGTGAACAAGAGAAAGGATAGGCAAAACGACAAAGACAGCATCAAACGCACTTTGATTGACAGATGAGATGGAGACCATTGGTGGACTGGCCTCAGCTCACCATCTAATTTATTGTCCGTTGTTTGGAGAGGTGGCTCACTGCTGCCGGGGAGCTCTGTCAAGAATCATCAGGGTTCGGGAGCTCACACGACAGACAGTAAACAACAATCAATTACTCTACCCACAATAGATTTCAAAGAGGAGTCTGAAGCGTAGCAGCCTGTACAAGGTGTTTGAGTCTGCAGAATGTGTGTCAAGAGTCTGTGACCAGCGACCTGGCTGGGCCACAGCATTAGGACCACCGAATCCCCCCAAATACCAAACACACCGCCTCCGAATCCACTCATTGCAGAACAGCCTGGTAGGGTTCCCAAGGCTACCATCTTTGTACGAGCAGATTGCTTCATCTTTTCCTCCATGGAGCAGCTGGTGGGCTTGAACTGTAGACATTTTAGTGAACAGATAAAAGCTTTAGCCACAGCACCTACCAAGTCTCCTGAGACCACAATAGTGCCTGCGATTTGGGGTGCGGATGAAGAGCTGGAGTATTCTTTCTGAGGGTACTGTGACATTTCATCCAACTGTCTTCTCTCAACACTTTGAGTAGCAAACTGTTAACTTGTAGTTGAGCTTGTTGCCAAAGAGTACATTCCAACTCATAGCGAACTTATGTGATGGAGACAGTGGCCCTAGAGGGTTTCCTGGGAAAGGAGCCCAAGGGAATGCAATGTGAGTATGGAGAGATCTACATATAGAAGGAGCTCTGGGGGTGTAATGGATAGACGCTCACCTACTAGTCCAAAGGTGAGAGGTTTTAATCTACTAAACTGCTCCAGGACAGGAAGACCTGGTAATTTGCTCTCATTAAGATGACCCCAAACTTTCAAAAGCCCTCTGCTGTGCACTCAACTGTTGTATACTATTTCCAAGGCTGTCATCTTTATGGAAACAGACCGATTCCTCTTTCTCTTACTGATCCACTGGTAGGTTCTAACTGTGCACCTTTTGTTTAATGGTTCAATGCTTAGCCTACAGCCCCACCAGGGTTCTTTCCTATAAAGACTACAGCCTAAAAATCCTATGGGGCAGTTTAACTCTGTAACACAGGGGATCATTATGCTGTTACACCGACTCGACACCTAATAGCAATCACAAAGTGGGAAGTTATGACACAAGCTTCTACCAATCAACTGCCTTGGTGTCTACCATGATGGATTGCCAATGTCTTTTTTGCTTTGGTTTGGAAGAGGATGAAAATAACAGTACATTCAAGAACACATTCATTGGTAATTTTCCCTCTTTGATTCTGATTTTTGAGTGGTGTACAGGAAAGTCAAAACTAATGCCGCTTTTCTGCTCTTTCACTTTCTCTCCTAATTTTTCTGTCACCCATTTTAGGGCATTGCTAAATGTATTAAATGCTTGTGTGTAACATCCCAGCCAGAGGTCTTTATGAAAAATGACAATCAAACACGTGTCTCTTCAAATAGCAGCAATGTAATAAAATGCATCACTAGTTTTGACTGCACCTATACCTTGTAGGGACAAGACTTGCTTCAACGTGTTGTACTTTGTATTCTTAAGCAATGGGAGACAATCTCTGGAGGAGCAGTGAAGATATTAAAATCCTGGAAGCCGTGAGGTTTATACAATAAACTCTTATAAACACGGTGGTTTTATGGTTGAATTTTCTCAGTAGCATTTTGAGTGAGATATTTTTGAAGAACTTGGTCATGAAGCTCTTCTATGGGTTTGAATTCAGTAACGCTGCTCGGGCTACCTAGATTAAAAAAAAAAAAATCCAATTTCAATCATCTGCAGTAAACACTTATCTTTAGATTAAGGGAACATTAAGTATTTTTGAGGTTTATTGCCTTTTGTGTACAGATAACATCTAACTAGAATCCTGGAGGCCAAGAGCTCAGTGGGAAAACAGAAAGGAACATAAGTGGTCTCTGAGTAATTCGTGTCTTCTCAACTGTTCAGTAATGAAATTTTATGTAGCCTAGGAGTGTGTACTAGGATTCTTGGTTTGGTACTGTGGGTTAATGCGCTGGACTGCAAAGTCAGCAAGCTTACCAGCTGCTCCTTGGAAGCCCTATACAGGGTTGCTATGGGTCAGGACCAACTCTACAGCATACAATAAAAACAAGGAGCATCTGATGGGAAGCATGGTGGCTCCATATGAAATGCACTGGACTGCGAACCACAAGGTCCACAGTTTGAGCTTCCCAGTTGCTCCATGGGAGAAAGATGAAGTCACTATGAGTTGGAACTAACTCGGTAACTTGACAACCACAATGACAACAGAAGTGTGTGCTGACACCCTCTAGAGTTCTCTATGGACTCACGTTATTCCTATGTGTTCCACTGAAGTTGAGAAGCTCTTGCTGCAACTAGGCATGTAGAAAAGGGATAATACAGAAGCTTTTGGACCTCTGACCTGGCACATTCTAAAGGAGGATCATGGTTCCTAGGAGGTTACTTCAAAGTCCGTAGAGTGCACCCTTCTCTGAATGTGGTTGAATACTTGAGGCCTTTGACAACAATGGGACATATGGTAGAGGCCTTGGGTCATTCTAGATAGTCTACACCAACAGTGGGATTCATGATGGGGATCTTGGGTCCTCCCAGAGAGTCTACACCAACAGTGGGATTCATGATGGGGACCTTGGGCTGTCCCAGAGAGTCTACACCAACAGTGGGATATATGATGGGGACCTTGGGCTCTCCCAGATAGTCTACACCAACAGTGGGATATATGATGGGGAACTTGGGCCCTCCCAGATAGTCTATGTCAACAATGGAACTCCTGCATAGTCTATGTTAACAATGAGATTCATAGTTGGGGTTGGACCCCTCAGGTAGTCTATGATAGCAATGGATTTATGGGAGGACATTGGGCCACCTAGATAGTCTATTCCAACAATGGGATTTATAATGAGAGCTTTGGGTCAAACCAAGTAGTATATGTTGACAATGTTGGCTATAGTTCATATCAGCTTTTGGCCACCCAGATAATCTACACCAACAATGGGTATCTTAGTTCTCCAGGCTGCTATCATAGAAATACCACAAAGGGATGGCTTTAACAAGTCATGGTTTAGAAACCTAGAAGTCTGAATTCTGAGCACCGACTTTGGAGAAAGGTCCTGGCATCCTTTCAGTATCTGTAGACCCAGAATTCCATGGACTTCCATATGCGTCTTGGCCATCAGTCTTTTCCTGGATCTTAGAGCTTCACAGTGCAGGCAGGCACTGCAGGTCTTAAAGATTCACTAAGTGCTTGGCTCGTCTTTCTTAGTGGCAGTAGGTCCATCTGGGCTCTGCTCACTTTTCTCTTCTTTTATAGCTCCAAAGAGACTGGTTCAAGATGCAAGCTAATCCTGTAGCTTGCACCTAGCTTCAATCCATCCACACTCTGGATAATAGCATCAGACCAGATCATATTGTCACGTAGTTAGAACAGGGAATAGGGATGAACCACAGGTTAACCGCAAGGAATCCAGGAAATGAACAGACCTGTCAGGAGAGTCTAGTACAGGAAAAACAGAAAAGGGGACTTCCATTAAAATCAAGCATGCACAGAGAAGAGTAGGACTCATCTGGTGTGACCTAGGAACTGAGCATCATACCACTGTAGTAAATCAAGACTGCACTTGACTCATGAATACAATTATAACTGACATAATAGGAAAGACGTACATCAGACCCAGGAAGAAATGACCAGTTATGGACCCCAAATTATGGTAGGAGAGCACAGGAATCAGGAGCCCCAGAGCCTGTCCCGAAGGAAGACAGCATGAAAAGTGAAGCAGGAACTCACTCAACACTCCTGCTCACTCTGGCAATGGAAGCCTGGTCTCATCTCTGTGCGAACATCTGTGCTATGCTTCATTAAATCTGTTTGCTTGCTCAAACCTCTGTCTCTCTGTCTCCTTTTGTGTGCATTTTGTACCTATGCCGTACCGATTCTTTGGAGGGACAGTAAGACCAAACCAGGATGGTTCATCTACGTGCTGTAACAATATCAAAGGTGCTGACTGTGTTATATTAGATTTTATCCTGGAGGTGATAACTACAGCTTAACAGCTAAACCACTGAGAATCCAGGCCCACCTTAACTATCACCACAGGATTCATGGTGGGGACCTTGGTCCACTCTAGATAGTCTTATGTCAGTGCCAACAATGGGATTCATGGTGGTCCATTACTTGGAGTGAGTCAAGATAGTTAGGACACGCTGACGTGAAGAGAAAAGCAAGAACATTTATTAAGCTTGTGCACAGGTCTGAGACAGGGTGGTAGATGGAGAAATGGGCAGTGAGATGCTTTTCAGGTTGTCTTTATGGGGTAACGATTGCATCATGGTCATGTTATACATGTAATTTCAGGGACTGACTGAACAGCACTGAACAACACAATCAGGTGGACCATCTGCCTTGGAGAATACCAAGATGGCGACCATCACGATTTCTCATGACCATGTGAACTGTCACCCAGGGAGGGGTGTGGTTTTTAGTGTGTGAATGTCTCTAAGATGAATGAACTCCGAAATATAATTTTCCCTCCCTCTCTCTCTGTTGGCACCAGCAAGTCACCCATCGATCTGATTTTTTCTCAAAATGTTGCTTTTCTGCTTTCCCTACCTCACTGGCAGGAACTGTGTGAAACTCCTTCAAGGGCACAATGCGTTAGTGGAAAGAGCCCTAGTGGCTCTGTGGGTTAGGTATTGGGTTGCTTACTGAAAGGTCGCTGGTTCAAACCTATCAGCCACTCCAAGGGAGAAAGATGAGGCAGTCAGCTACCATAAAGACAGACAGTCTTGGAAACCCTGTATAGGGGCCACTATGAGTTGCAGTTGGAGTCCTGGTGTGGCTCTGTAGGTTAAGGCGCTGAACTTAAAAGTCAGTTTGAAGCACAAGGTCGGCAGTTCAAGCTTACCATCTGCTCCTTGGAAACTGTACACAGGGTTGCTGTGGATCAGAACAGACTCAACAGCACTTAACAATAACAGCAACAACAAATGAGTTAGAGTGGACTCATGGTGTGGCCTTGTAAGAACAGCAGTGGACTGCGAACCACAAGGTCGGTGGTTCAAACCCACCAGCTACTCCTTGGAAACCCTGTACAGAGTCGCTATGAGTCAGAACTGACCTGATGGCACTTAACAACAACAATGTGAGTTTGGTATTGCCATACCGTAGAAGGAAGACTGTAGAAGACTTGATGCATTTGAATTCTGGTGTTGGAGAAGAATATTGAAAGTACCACAGACTGTCAAAAGAATGAAGAGATGTGTGTTGGATAAAGTACAGCCAGAATGAGCCTTGAAAACCGGACTGGCCAGACTTTGTCTCACATGCTTGGACATATTGGAAAGGACCAGTCCATGGAGAAGGACCTCATACTTGGTACAGTGGAGGGTCAGTGAAAAAGAGGGGGACCCCTAACGAGATGGATTGGCACAATGGCAGCCGCAGTGGGCTTCAGAGTAACAATCAAAAGATGGCGCAGGACTGGGCAGTCTTTTGTTCTGTGTGCATAGGATTGCTGTGGGTCAGGATGGATTTGATGTCATCTAACACTCGATGGATGGCACATAACAGCAATAACAACACTGAGTGGGAATGGTGTGAAAACCAAACCAAACTCACCCCCCTGCCAGCAAGTCGATTCTGACTCCCAGGAAGTAACCCTACAAGGCAGAATACCACTGCTCCCTGGGATTTCTAATACTGTACATCATGCTGAGAGCAGGCAACTTCACCTTTCTCCTGGTGGGTTTGAACCGAGCACTTTGAGGTCAGTAGCCCAACCCAGGGCGTCATCAGAGCTCTTTTCTAAGTATGAAGAAGTCAAGCTTAAAATACCTTCACTATCACTGAGTCGACTCCCAACCCCTCACAACATGTGTGTGTGGCAGAGTAGCCCTGTGTCCGCAGGCTGCCATCTTTATACAAGGAGACTGCCAGGCCTTACTTTCGAGAGACCCCGGGAAGCCTCGAACTGCCGACTGTTCCATTGGCAGCCAAGCACGCTAACTAAGCTGCTTCAAAACCATGCTTTTGGATGCGTATGTGGCATTAGGCCTCTCAAGCAACAGAAGAACTGCTCTCAGAAAAAAAAAAACACAGAAAAGAAAAAAAACCGATGTACCAAGTGGAGGTTATTTCGCAAAAGTTTCTTAAAACATCTTACAAGTTGGTCAACATTTTCTGGTACCATAAAGGTGCGGTGGCTGCTAATGGAAAAGGTTGGCGGTTCGAATCCACCAGAGGCTCTGAGGGAGAAGGATGATGCAGTCAGCTTCTGGAAAGACGACAGCTTTGGAAACTGTGGGGCTGTTCTGCTTAGACCTATGGGGTCCCTAGGGGATCGTCATGAGTTGGGAATCAACCGGGCAGTAATGCCTTTAGGTTGAGAAACACACAAATACACTCACACGTATGTGTCTGTATCTATCTATTCATTGCTAATTGAGGTAATTCCTACTCATACACAACCTGTCCTCACAGAAGCCAATATCCTATTTGTTTTTTATTGTTATTGTTGTTATGTGCTGTCGAGTTGGTTCCGACTCATAAGACACCCTGTATAGGTTTGTTGAGAGTGGCTGGTGGGTTTGAATTACGGATCTTGGAGTCAGCATGGTTAGCAACCCCAATACTTACACTACAGAACCACATCAGGGTTATATCTATATCCAAACCCACATCCATACTTATATATCTGGACCTCTGGTATGGTGCTCTAGGATCAACACTGGACTGTGAAACACAGGTCAGCCTTTCAAACCCACCAGCTGCTCCTCAGAAACCCTATACAGGATGGCTATGAGTCGGAACCGACTCGACGGCACTTAACAATAACAACATACCTGTATCTGGACTCCTGGTATGGAGCCATAGGATAAACACTTGACCACAAGGCTGATTTGAACTGCAAGGTTGGTGGTTCAAACTCACCAGCTGCTTCTCGGAAACCTTATACAGGGTTGCTGTGAGTCTGAATGGACTCAATGGCATTTGACAATAACAACAACATACCTGTGTGTATAGCTGTATCTGCATCTTAACCTACACCTATATCTTTTGTTGTTAAGTGCTGTCAAGCCAGTTCTGACACACAGCAACCCTGTATACCGGTTCTGAGGAGCTGCTGGTGGGTTGAAACAGCCGACCTTGTGGTTCACAGTCCAGTGCTAATCCTACAAAGTCACGTTGTTGTTGTTGTGAAGTGCCATCGAGTAGGTTCTGACCCACAGCGACACTGTATACGATTTCTGAGGAGCAGCTGGTGAGCTTGAACAGCCAACCTTGCAGTTCAAATGGCTTTGCAGTCTGGCGCATTAACCCACAGCACCACAAAGTCACATAGGAGTCCCTTATCTAGTTCTGTATCTATTTCTCTCCCCATCTCCATATTTATATAGCTGTTGTTGTTGTTAACCGTCGTCGAGTCGCTTTTGACCCATTGTTGTTGTTGTTAAGTGCCGTTGAGTCGGTTCCGACCCATAGCGACCCTGTACAGGGGTTTCCGAGGGTGTAAATCTTTACGGGAGTAGAAAGCCTCATCTTTCTCCCGCGGAGCGGCTGGTAGTTTCGAACTGCTGACCTTAAGGTTCGCAGCCCGATTCGTAACCACTACATAGCGATTCTCTATAGGGTTTTTGAGAAGCAGCTGGTGAGTTTGAACCACCAACCTTGCAATTCTAACTCACCTTGTGGTTCAGTGCTTATCTTACAGGGTCACACTGGGACACCATGTCTGTCTGTCTGTGTTATCGCTGGGTTCTGTCGAGTCAGTTCCAACTCATACCAACCTTGTTTAAGGTCGCCAAGTCTGTAACTCTTTCCAGGAGCAGAAAGCCTCATCTTTCTCTGAAGGAGCGGCTGCTGGAATCAAACCCACGATGCCACCAGGGTGTCAGGTACAGCTACATCTGTGTTTGCATCCATTATCTATAGATGAGAGGGCTTCAACAAGTTTGTGGCAAATGGAATGAAAAGATAATGGCACAGAGGAGATTGTAATCCTCGCAATGAAACGATGAGTGTAAAACCGATGTTGTCCCATGTAAACTGTAATTCAATTCCCAAGAAAAAACTTAAAGAAAGAAAGAAAAGATAATCGAATTTTCCCATGAGCTTTCTGCAGATCCCTGGTTTGTGTGTGTGTGTGTGTATACTCATAGTTACTTGGATGTAGGATTTTCCTTGTAGTTTCATACTTATCTGTTCTTGGTAGTTGTCACTGAGCTGATAGCGAACCCGAGTTCTAGAGTAGAAACCAGCTCTGTCGTAGTGTTTTCTTGGCGGACTTTCTCATGGAAGCAGGTTCCAGGCCATTTTTTCTGAAGTGCCACTGATTGGATTCGAACTGCCAACTGATGGGTTAGTTGTTGTTACTGTTAATTGCAGTCAATTCAGTTTTGACTCATAGCGACCCTGTATAGGGTGTCCAAGGAGCGGCTGGTGGGTTTGAACAGTAGTCCGGTGCAAACCATTCCTGCCACTCAATGCCCTCTATCTATCCATCCATGTACACATACGAGGGGTCTTCAAAAAGTCTGTGAGAAAATGGAATGGAAAGATAAAGACGTGTTTCTTCAAACTTCTGAAGCCTCTGTCTAGCTACCACCATCGGCTTCGGGATCCCTTGGCATGCCATCAGTAGACACCAGCTGTATGCATCAATGCCGGATTGCCACGACTTGCTTTATGGTAACATAGATTCCACTCTGCCTAAATCTCTGGGATTGTGAGATGCCTTCATTTATAACTTGCCTGGAAAACAATCTATCAAACGGAGCCTTCCAAGAGCTGGTTCTGAAATAATACCCTCACTCTATTTGTTGACATATGAAGCATTAAATTAATATTCTTGAAGTCGTCTCTTCAGGACCCCGGCCTGCATTTGGGATTCTGTGCACGTGAGCGATTAGAGCCGAGAGCAGCCGGCCCGTGGAGACAGATGGGTGTTTCATTTTGCACGCAATCAAGGAACCAAAACACAATCAAGAAGTGTTTTGGTGGCTGATGGAGACTGCACTTCTAATGGTTTAAGGAATAAGAAGTGAAGGTTTGAAGCAAAACACAATACAAGGACTTTTCGACAAAAATGCCTCTCCCAGAACAGTCCTTGGGCCCCATGTTCCTACCACAATGTCTCCAATCTGGATTGTAAGAAACCTTAATCTTCTAAGTGCTTCTGTGTTGTAGCAAGCTGAAGCAGGAAGTTGATTAAAACAAATTAGGGTTTTGTGTGTGTACAATCAGGGGCTCTGGTGGCACAGTGGGATAAGCATGTGACTGCTAACTACGAGGTTACAGGTTCAAACCCATAAGCTGCTCCTTGTGAGAAAGACATGGAATTCTGATTCTGTAAATTTTGACAAAGTGAGATTTTTTTTTGTGTGTGTG
>NW_006409018.1:334760-336601 GCF_000296735.1 Chrysochloris asiatica | reverse complement strand
TTTTCTAAACTTTTTATTGTGAACTGAGTGAAGCTTTGCAGAAGACTTCATCAATTCCACATTTAACAAATCATACACTTTGTGTCATTACATTGATTGCAATTATCTCCATAGACCATCAGTTAGCAATATTAATATTACCACAGCCTTCGATATGGATTACACCTCAATGTAAAGAAAACAAGAATCCTCACCACTGGACCAATAAACAACATTCTTATCAATGGAAAAAAGATTGAAGTTGTCGAGGACTTCATTCTTCTTTGATGAACCATCAACACTCACGGAAGCAGTAGTCAAGAAATCAACCGATGTATTGCATTAGGTAAATCTGCTGCGCAAGGCCTCTTCAAAGTGCTGAAGAGCAAAGATGTCAGCTTGAAGACTAAGGTGCACCTGACTGAAGCCACAGTATTTTCAGTAACCTCATATGCGTGGGAAAGCTGAACAGTGAATGAGGAAGACCTTAGAATTATGGTGTTGGAGGACAATGTTGAAAGTGCCATGGGCTGCCAAAAGAACCAACAGATCTGTGTTGGAAGAAGTGCAGCCAGAGTGCACCTTGGAGGCCTGGATGGCCAAACTTCGTAGCTCATACTTTGGACATATTGTCAGGAGGGACCAGTCGCTGAAGAAGGATATCATGTTTGGTAAGGTGGAGGGTCAGAGAAAAAGAGGAAGACCCCCAACGAGATGGATTGGCGCAGAGGCAGCATCAGTGTGCTCAAGCGTGGCAACAATTGTGAGGTTGGCCCAGGATCGGGCAGTGTTTCATTCTGTTGTGCATCAGGTCGCTATGAGTCGGTACCAACTCAATGGCCCCTAACAACAACAACCTCTATTCACTCTAAGTCTAGCATTACTGCCTGTGTCTTCCATTACTTTGTCTTTCCTGTACCAACCTCCCTATTGTTGTATATGACTTTCCCCATCAGCCAAGTTCATATGTAACCATCCTCTACCCCATCAATAGTTGTCCTTTTCCTCTGTACCCCTGGTAACCATCATATAATGTTTCTTTTAGCAAGAAAATATTTTCTTCACTTTCTACAAAAGTGGTCTCATACGATAGTTGTCCTTTTGTGACTGACTAATTTCATTCAGCATACCGTCCACTCTGCAGTCTCAGGATCCCTGTGGGACAGTTTTACTATGTGCTTCAGACGTGCTATAAATTGACACGTTGACACGACAGCAGTGGATTTGGTTCTTGGTTTCAACGTGTAACATAGCAGCTAGAAGCCTCAAATAACTCCATTTTTTCCACGAAATTTATGAAGCCTCCTCATATCCACATAAAAAATCCCCAGCCAAACACCAAACCCATTGCCATTGAGTTGGTTCCATCAGGTTCTCAGTGGATAATTTTTCATGAGTAGATCCCACTCATGGTGCCCTGTGCGTGTCAGAGTAGAACTGTGCTCCACAGGGTTCTCAGTGGATGATTTTTCATAACTAGATCCCACTCATGGTGCCCAGTGTGTGTGTCAGAGTAGAACTGTGCCCCACAGGGGGTTCTCAGTGGATGATTTTTCATAAGTAGATCCCACTCATGGTGGCCTATGTGTGTGTCAGAGTAGAACTGTGCCCCACAGGGTTCTCAGTGGATGATTTTTCATAAGTGGATCCCACTCATGGTGCCCCATGTGTGTCAGAGTAGAAGTGTGCCCCACAGGGTTCTCAGTGGATGATTTTTCATAAGTAGATTTCACTCATGGTGTCCCCGTGTGTGTGTCAGAGTAGAGCTGTGCCCCACAGGGTTCTCAGTGGATGATTTTTCATAAGTAGATCCCACTCATGGTGTCCCCGTGTGTGTCAGAGTAGAACTGTGCTCCACAGGG
>NW_006409018.1:305653-334490 GCF_000296735.1 Chrysochloris asiatica | reverse complement strand
TAGATCCCACTCATGGTGCCCCTGTGTGTGTCAGAGTGGAACTGTGCTCCACAGGGTTTTCAGTGGATAGTTCTTTAGAAGGAGATCTGCAGATCTTTCTTTGCAAGTATCTCTGGGACTGTGTGAATTTCCCACCTGTGGGTCAGTAGTTGAGTGTGTTAACAACCATCTTAGTTGCTCTGGAACCTCAGGTGAGAAAGAACCTGAGGAACACGGTCAGGAACCTCAACCCTGTACAATCAGCTGTATTTCTCTGGGTTATCTTAGAAGTCTACGTTGGTCTAAGATCCTATGATTGTCAATGAGAGGGTAATACCAATGATTTATTCATTTAAAGTGGAATCTGGATGACTTAGAAGGATGTAGCTTTCCTGAACACAACACAATGAAAATTGTTTGTAAAAGGACCGTGTAACAAATTGTAAGGAGATACTTATATTCAGCCCCATGCCCTCCTTCAACCTTGAATCCCAGGATGTGAAAATCTGAGAAGCATCGTCTGGATTTAAGCCAGGATGTCTGAGCTAGGATCCCAAAGGGTCCAAAGGGTTATTGTTCCCTTTATAGATCTGTTTATTGCTTGGCTAGAAGTTGATTCATGGGAGTTTTTTCAGTTCTAGACCCAAAGGGCCATAGTCTTGGGCATCCCACTTGTCTTTATCCAACCAGTAAACCTGGTCTTTTTTTTTTTGTTTTCTTCATGATTTTGAGTTCTTGTTCCACATTTTTCTTTAACAGATACTACAATTCCTCTCATTAAAAAGAGAGTGAAGATGAATTTCAAGCCTCCATTTTCCATGGGGATTTCCGTTCATGAGAGTTCACGGTCAGTAAATTCTACTTGCTAGTTCTCATTTGTCTCCCAAGAATATGAAAAGAATTTTAATTCGGACTTTGCAAATATCGAGGCGGAACATATTGTATATATTACATACTGTGAGCTAGCCATGCCCCCAAGGGATCTTATATTTGCATGAAAAATTGCTGAGAATGAAAAAAAACAACACACCAAACCCACAAAAACATAGTATGGTTGTCTCCACAGCAAACAGAAAGAGAAATGCATTAATTTTCTATGTTATTTCAGTAAGAAATTGTTTCTCTCCTCACAAGTTTTTCTTGTAAAAAATTTCATTTCACAAAATACCAAGTCAGGTTTACAGCCCGTGGTGTAAAATGTGGAGAACCCAGAGTGGTACAAACCATGGTTAATGCACTTGGAGGCTGACCAAGAGGTTGGGGTTCAAGTCCACAGAGAGACACCTCAGAAGAAAGACCTAGTTTGTTGTTGTTGAGTGCTGGTGACTTGGTTCTGACTCATAGAGACTCGATGTACAACAGAACGAAACACTGGCCGGTCCCGCACCTTCCTCACAGTTGTTGCTCTGTTTGAGCCCATTCCTGCTACCACTGTGTCAGTCTATCTCATTGGGGGTCTTCCTCTTTTTTACTGACCCTCCAAACATGCTGTCCTTTTCGAGGGACTGGTCTTTCCTGATAATATGTTCAAAGTATGACAGACAAAGTCTCACCAACCTGGCTTCTAAGGAGCATTCTGACTACACTTCTTCCAAACAGATTTGTTTCTTCTTCTGACAGCCCTGGGTACCTTTTAAAATCTTCTCCAACACCATAACTCTCATGCATCCATTCTTCTACAATCTTCCTTATTCATTGTCAACAGTTCTACTCTAATGCACATGAGTCAAAATTGATTTGGAGATGAATGTCTTGGTTAAACTGGTCTTAATGATGCTGAACTGGACTTCCTGGTCTTCTTTGGTTCAGAAGCCGCTCTTGTAGTTCAGTTCAATAAGTAGGTTTTGAGAGCTGACTGTTTCAGATCTTGTGGAAAATGTGTTTTACTGTGTGCTACTGTGCTGCTGAAAGATCTTCCACCAGAAATCCTAATACCAGCAGGGGCAACCACGGTGGACTGACTGGTTTCAGTGCAGCTCAGCTAGAGCAGGAAGAAAGGTCTGGCAAACTCATCATTCTTGATGGATATCGTAACAGAACATTGTCTGAGGTAGTGCTGGAAGCGAAGTGGTGTCCGGATTATGCAAGCACTGGCTTAAGTGTGCTTTCTTATTCATCTGCAGTGAACAGTTTCACAGGTTTTTACCATCTAGAGATGTCTACCATGGGTCTCTCTCCCAACTCACAGCATCTTCCTACAGGTCCAAAACCTCTTTTTAAACTTACCACCTCCGACAGGGAGGGAGTACCCAGGAATCAAGATAAGCTCTGGCCTCCTTGTTAAACGAATCCATAGTGAACAATTTCACACGTTTTCTACCATATCTAAGATGTATTCCAACATGTATTCAAAGGTAAACCTGTGCTTACCTTGCCTATCCCAATAGCGATATCCCAATATCAAAACATACCACAACACAAACTGTGAACTTTATTATACCAATAACAGAGAAGCTAGCGGTCGGTGGAGTGGCAGTTTTGTTTGTGCGGGGAGTCATCGGTAACCAAGAAAGAATGACTCCTGTTGTTTGCCTAATTCCGGTAGCCTAAATTTTACATACAGGTAGGAAAGGAAAAAAAAAAAAAAGAAAGAAAGAAATGGCGCCGCAAGGGTTTTTATTCTACAATAGCTGCTTGAAAATGTCTAGTTCGAACAAGAATTGGTGAATCCAGATGTCAGGTTCCCAAGATATCCTGGCTTCGAGTGAAGCCAGCAAATTGAGGATGGAGAAGTTGGCTAGAGATCTGCTGTCTTACATTCGCTCTGTGTTCTGGTTTTTAATATTATGCCTTGCTTCTCCCAGGAACTCTGGGACCTGCGGCCAAATTTCCAGTCAGATGTATATTTTATCAGTGACAGCTTGGACAGATGTATTGAGGGACTACCAGAGAGGCTAATTTCTGAAGTTTGATAGGTGAGAAAGGGCAGAAAGCATTGCTTTAAAACAGATTTTTTTTTTCTGTCGGCTGAGAGCCTGTATAAAATGATCGTCAAAGACAGTGAAGACCTGGGAACCTGCCCTCCACTTACAGAGAATAAGATGCTTTAACTAGCAAAAAGTCCTCCTATTTTAGAGGCATCTCCGACATGGGAGAGAGTCAGGTGACATGACTTACAGTGTTCAAAGGGTCTACTTGCATTTGAATGTAAGAATTAGCTTTCAGAAGTTTACTTTTTTAATGGCCTAGCATGCTTTTTGGTGTCCTGCTGTGGCACCGTAGGATAATGCATAGTCCGCAAAGTCGGTGGTTCAAACTCATCAGATGGTTTTGGGAAACCCTATAGGGTCCCTATGAACCAGAGTTGCCTCCGCAGCACTTAACAACAACAACAGTATGCTCCTTGACAGTATACCTAGAAATGCTTTTCTATTGCTAAAAAACAAAACAAAACAACAAAAAGAAAAGCCCATTTGGACAAAAGGGGATTAGTCATTACTCCCACCCACCCATTGCCATGGAGCTGATTTGGACTCACAGGGACCCTCTGTAGGGTTTCTGAGACTGTAAAACTTTATGAAAGCAGACAGCCTCATTCTTCTACCCAGAAGCAGCTGGTGGGTTTGAACTGCCAAACTTGACGTAAGCAGCCTAACACCTAACGCACGTCGAGGTTCTATGATTTGGTTTATAGTTAGCTCAAAGCTCATGCTGTAGATACTGTGATTTCATCAGCGCTAAAATGGTTCCTTCTGTTTTCAGAGTTTCAAGAAGATAAGGCAAAGCGGGCACACCAACTCGAAACCAGAACAGACTATTTCGTATGGGGAGAGAAAGTGAGAAAAAAGAAATTCAGGGAAGTTTAAATTGCAAACACTTTCTATGTAGCTGGTGATGATGAAAGGCTAGGGAAACTCCTCCACTTAGGGACCAGCATTTATTACAAAAAGGGATTCTAATGGGACTTTTCATTTCATATCCCTTTCTCCTTTGAATACTGAGTCCCTGAACTGCGTGCTGACAATATAGAAAGCAGGTGTTTGTAATAATGTGCTGGCGAAACAGTCTTAAGTGTTAGGTCTCAGCATTTCTGGAAAGATTCTTCCTGGAATTTGAAAGACTAAGTTGTACCCGGGGAGGAAAACTGGAAAACACATTGGTTGAGTGGGGGATGGTGAAAGATAAGTCAGAAGGTGTAGGTCTGTGGGGATACAATGTGAAGTGTGGATCTGTGGGGATACAATATGACGTGTAGGTCTGTGGGATAGAATATAAGGTGTAGTAGGTCTGTGGGATATAATATGAGATGTGGATCTGTGAGGATCCCATATAAGGTGTAGATCTGAGGGGATACAATATGGCCTGTGGATCTGAGGGGATACAATGTGAGGTGTGGATCTGTGAGGATACAATATGGTGTGTGGATCTGAGGGGATGCAAGATAAGGTGTGGATCTGAGGTGATACAATATGACGTGTAGATCTAAGGGGATACAATATAAGGTGTGGCTGTATCAGGATACAATATGGCATGTGGATCTGAGGGGATACAATGTGAGGTGTGGATTTGTGGAGATACAATATAAGGTGTGGATCTGAGGGGATACAATGTGAGGGATAGATCTGTGGGATTACAATGTAAAGTTTGAACTGTAAGGTTAGTGGTTTAAGCTCACCAGTTGCTCCTGGAAACCTTATACAATGTAAGTTGATGGCAGTTAACAACAACAACAAATATTTGTGTGTGTGTGTGTGTGTGTGTATTTATATATATATATATATACACACACATATACTATACTTTCCTGGTTTCATGCTGTAAGAAAAGTACTGTACTGGTAACCAAAAGTTTGACAGTTCAAACCCACCAACCACTCTTTGGAAAGCCTACACAGCATTAACAAGAACACACACACATAAATCTATCATATTTTTGTGCATGTACATCTATCTGTCCTATGTATTTATGGAGAAGGAGAATGAGAATTTTTTGTTTGTTTGTTTGTTTTTAAGTACAGTTTCACTCAGTTCCGGCTCTGGTGACCCTGTATAGGGTTTCCATGGAGCAGCTGGTGGGTTTGAATGCGAACCTTGTGCGTCACAGTCCAGCGCGGCCCTACAGCGCCGTCCAGGAAGCCATGAGGATCCTAAAAGTGTCAAATACATGTACCTGCTGAGAATGTTCATAGCGTGTGTATAGTGAGGAGTACCTGGGTAAGTGCTGCAAAACTATTAGTGCATTCGGCTGCTCATCCAAAGCCTGGGGTTTATGTCTTCCCAAAGGCCCCTCAGAAGAAAGGCCTGGCAAATCTATTTCCAAAAAGCAGCCTTGGAAAAACCTGATGGAGCACAGTTCTGCCAGCCTGGCATACACGCGGGGTGAGTGCTGACTCAGTGGCAGCTGGGTATGTCTCAAGGATTCTAGGGGATGTCACAAGTTGTGGTTTGGGTTTGATTATTATTGTCAGCTGCTGTGGAGTGTGGCTTCCATGCACAACAGAGTGAAATGCTGCCTGGACCTAAACCGTCCCGGTAATCGGAGGTACAGAAGGCCATTGTGACCTATAGGGTTTTCATGGGCTGATTTTCAAAAGTAGGTAACCAGGCCTTTTTTCCTAGTCTCTCTCAGTGTAGTATAGTAGCTCTTCTGAAACTTGCATTACAACAGCACTCAAGTCTTCACCATAGGCTGGACGATGTGCATTTGAAGCATTGTCCAGAGGGGGTGCTGAACCCCTAGTGCCCCCTCTGTCCATGATCCCTGGTCCACACCACTGCAGCCAGGCTGTCTACCTCCGAGTCCTTCCTGCAGAAGGGGTGTGTTTATTTAAACGAGCAAATTCAGCTGACGTTTCTATATTCTCTACCACAAGTTCTGGATCATAAATAGGAAGACTGTTCCCTCAAAGCTATGAGAGAGAAAAGCTAAAGGCCTTTGGTTCTGTCAGTATTGCAATATGCTTTGGTGACCTTTTCTGTAGCCTGAGACCTTTCATTTATTCCAAACATGAGGCAAAGACCTTTTAAAACTTGCCAGAGGTCAGCCAGCCTTGGAGGGGAGGGTGGTAAGGTGCATTCTCTGTCCCAGACCGCATTTGAGAATGTTTGTTGCTGCTAAGTGCCATGGAATCGATTCTGTAGAGCAAGTGGTGAATTTGAACTGTCAACCTTGTGGTTCAAACTGACCTTACTGTCCACTGCTTCATTCCACAGTGCCACACAAGGACTCCCCTTTTAGGATACATTCCTTCAATCATGATTGAGTATCTGCAAAGGCTGACAAGTTACCATTCTTTCTAAGAAAAAGAAAGGATCAATAGTGTGGACTTCGTTTTCTCTGAGTATTGAGGTCTCTAAATCACAAAAAAGTTGGATAAACAAAAAAAATTGTACCCTTCATAATGATGGTTAAAAAGAAATGACCAGTTTTTAAATAGAGGGATTGATGTCTTGCAATTAAGATCAGTTTTGGTAAATTAAATTGACTATTGAAGGAAAAAGAATGGAGCAGACACCGAGCAACCAGGTAAAGGAGGGTCCATGCCAGTGATTCTCTCATCATCTTGGTAGGTGACGTAACAAACTAAACACTCATCAGTTACCACAGGTTTGACATCAGTCATAGTGCCCCATGTGTGTCAGAGTAGAAGTGTGCCCCACAGGGTTCTCAGTGGATGATTTTTCATAAGTAGATCCCACTCATGGTGCCCCTGTGTATGTCAGAGTAGAATTGTGCTCCACAGGGTTCTCAGTGGATGATGTTTCATAAGTAGATTCCACTCATGATGCCCCGTGTGTGTCAGAGTAGAACTATGCTCCACAGGGTTCTCAGTGGATGGTTTTTCATAAGTAGATCCCACTCATGATGCCCCCGTGTGTGTCAGAGTAGAATTGTGCCCACAGGGTTCTCAGTGGATGATGTTTCATAAGTAGATCCCACTCATGGTGTCCCCATGTGTGTGTCAGAGTAGAACTATGCTCCACAGGATTCTCAGTGGATGATGTTTCATAAGTAGATCCCACTCATGATGTCCCCGAGTGTGTCAGAGTAGAACTGTGCTCCACAGGGTTCTCAGTGGATGATTTTTCATAAGTAGATCCCACTCATGGTGCCCTGTGTGTGTGTCAGAGTAGAACTGTGCTCCACAGGGTTCTCAGTGGATGGTGTTTCATAAGTAGATCCCACTCATGGTGCCCCGTGTGTGTCAGAGTAGAACTGAGCTCAAGCAGTGATTGTGAGGATTGTGTAGGACCGTGCAGTGTTTCGTTCTGTTGTGTATAAGGTCATTATGAGTTGCTACTGACTTGATGGCACCTAAGCAGAAGAACAACATGAAGGAATTGGTAGTAACAAAGTGAATAGTCTTAATTTTTAACAGCAATGATGCTATTGGCATTTGAGCAAGGACTGAAAGAAAACAACAACAATTTTTTTCTTTTTAATTTTTTACAAAGATGCCTGTGAGTTCAGTACTTGCCATATAGACCAATGGTTTTCATAGTGAGTTGTTAAGACTGAAGCAGATGCATTTCCTAGAGAGGAAGTACTGAGTATGGTGCATGAGCTCAGTTCGGTTCTGACTTCATTACTTGGTTGTTAGCTATAGTAGAGTTGGTCCCTGATTCAAAGCAACCCCACAGACAATGAGATTAATGCCTTGCCTGGTTCTGCACTATCTCCATCTTCAGTTAAGAATGGGACAATTGTGAAACGTAGGGTCTCCAATGACTGATTTTCTTAAGTCGATCACCAGGCCTTTCTTCCTGGTGTTTGCTGGCCTGGAAGCACCACTGAAACCCAGCATCACACAGCAACACACAAGCTTCCACTGACTAATGAGTTGGTAACTTCCCCTGAAGTGCAATGGTCGGGAATTGAACCGGGATGTAGCTGGGATTCGTAGTCTTCAAATGCGATACCAGATCCATCTCACTGTTTGGAAATGACTGTGAGAGCAAGAGCTTATGCTGACGGCATGCTTGGCTTTCTCATGAAAAACTTTGGAGCATGTTCTGCTAAATAGCAATGATTTGACCCCCCCCCCCCCCAGGGCTATTCTGTTGATCACATCTCTTAATTGAAAGGGTGAACATGAAAAAGATTTTTAAACAAGTTATTTTAGAGGCCCTACTCACAACCAAGCATGCATCCACTCACAATGTCTACATGGTCAGCTCAATGCCATTGGCAACAAAAATCACAGGGTTTCACCTTCCTCAATTGGGGATTTTTTTCCTTCTGAACAGTGATCACATGACTTCTCTACCGGTTCTGTTTCATCACCATCACTTTAGACCCTCTGCCCCTCACGCTTTCATCTGCGTGTTAGACGAATTGTTGTCAAGTGAAACTCTGACAGAAGAGGTTTTATGACAGCTCGGTGTTCACAAAGAAGGTGGGCAAATTTTGAATTTCCTTGGTGATTTATCTTGAAGAGAATATCTCATTCTTCATTAAGCTTATGGAATAGTTTAATTGCAGAACATCTTCACAGCACAAAATGTTCTGTAATAGTATTATTTGCTGCCATTTTCTCCAGGAAACAATTTTTCTTAATAGCATTAACACCCCCATGCTCCCCTTTCAACAGAGGGGGCTGTTTAAGGAGGCTGCATGTGCTCAGAGGCTGAAAATCCTTTCTTATGTTCCTCTGCAGTTTTGCTTTGGTATTCAAAATAGTCTCAATTGTTCTCATGAAGTTAGCTGGTAACTTATAAATGAGACAATTTTCACCTTAGACAGTCTAAGCTTTTGTTTAACATTAAAAAAAAAAAAAAAAGCCCACAATAGTGAGCAATTGTTATCATGACAAGTTGCGACTGTCACAATTGTAGAAGTAGAAGTTTTGTAACAAAAACAGGGCAGGAACAGAGGACCCTAGGACCATTAAGGGAAGCGGAATGCAGGACCTTATCCAGAGAAGCAGCGACACCAGAGACTGAGGTAGAGATGAGGACATGGAGAGAGAGAGCCACTGAGGACTCTCGATTCATGGGAAGAGAGGGACTGAGAGCTGGTGGCGAGGAGGCAGGCTTGCAGAATGTGCCCTTTGGTGGTTTAAATTATTATATATATGCCTAGTGTTTTTGTGTACAACACCCCCCCAAACACACACACACACACACACACACACTAAACCTCCCCCCTAAAATAACTAGAAGGAATAGAAGCAAATGCTATTGAATGATTATGCATGGAGAAGACTGTAATCATTGCAATGGCATGATTAATGTAAAACCGATGTTCTCTCATGTAAAGTATCTCTCAATTCACAATAAAAACTTACAAAAAACAAAAACAAAAAATCTACAAAAGGTTGTTGTTGTTAAGTGCCATCGAGTCAATTCCGACCCATAGCAACCCAAGGAGCAGCGTGTGAGCTTGAACCACCAACCTTGTAAGTACAAGTCATAAAAAGATTAGACTTATTGATAGAATAGAGACTGGTGGGACCTCCAAGACTATGGTGATTAATTTCTCTCCAAGTGTAGAAAAGAACTCACCCAGACAGCTCCGTTTTTGCTGGGGTTTTTCCTTGACATAATTGTCACGCGTGTTTGGTTCACGAGGAGGGGAGATCCAGCGGCGATAGGGATAGCGAAAGAATACACAGACAAACAGAAGAAGGGAGACAATGAGGCACCCCAAAGCCAGGGTGGATACATCACTGATAGGCAAGCTTGGAACTACAGGCATCATGGCCTCTGCAGGCAGCACCTCACTGCCCTGCAATCTTTATTGCATGCCTTCCAACCAGCAATGCACACCTGGGGAGGCCCGGGCCTCTGCTTTATTTAGGGGAGGAGTTTCACACCAAGCTGGGAGGGACTAAAACAGGATACAGCTAACATCAGTAATTTTCCAGACATTCAGGTAACTACATTGTACTTCACTGGTTCGAATCCCAGGCCAGCAACTTGGATTCTCAGGCCCAATTAACATATCTATAGCCCCTGAGGTCAGTTGGGGGAAGGTGAGAGTTCTGCAGGAGAAGCCCAGGTGAATGGGCTGCACCTGGAAAAGGGATTAGGGAGGATGGGTTCTTTGTCTATAGAACAAAGAACCGAGAAGTAGCTAAGATATTTTTAGTTAATCCTTTGGAGAAAGGTTTAACCTTGCAACCTTTAGTCTCGGCTTTAGGAAAATATCACATTTATCTGTGGATTTTCAAAGGCTCCAGTGTATTAATTTAATATATATACCTGAATATTAAGATGAAAGTAATTTTCCATTAACTGCCAGTGGCCTCATTTGTTACACTCAGCCCTAGAGGGCCTCGAACCTCTGACTAGTCTTACACGGTCTGCAACACGTTTTCAATCAAACAATAGACAAGTTTCTAAGGAGAACAGTGATACTAGTGAGGAATACACATCTTAGAGTAATCAACCACTTGAGATGAGAAGGGCTGTTTCCCCAAGGACAAAGTCCAAAAGGGGTACGAAGGAAGGATGAATGGAAACAGGAAACACAGAGAGAAACAGGGGTGTGCTGTGTTTCAGTGTGGGACAGCAATCAATGAGAAGAAACACAGTGTGACTCAATTGTTGAATGAAAAACTGATCTGCTCTGTAAACCTTCACCAGAGCCACCATGAAAAAGCTACAGGAAAATAAAAAAGGTTTCTGTTGTTAAAAAAAAGGTTTGAGTAAATGACTTGCGGTGTGGGGAATAGCTGGTCCCAGGTTCATGTCGGTGTTGGAACACATTGAGGGAGTTAGAAGTCCAAAGATGTTGGTTGCTCAGTGGAAACCAGATCCACATTTGACTCTGCACCATCTTCTAAGTCACCATATGGGGCGTCACAGTGACATCTGCAGAAATGCATGTTTGTTGTCAAGTGCTATTGAGTCAGATCCGACTCATAGTGACCCTAGGCACAGTAGAACCAAGCACTGAGCCATTCTCAAAGCTACAACATCAATGCATCTTCTAGAAGGGTAAGCGTTTGAGTTCAGGGAGCTGACTTTCGGGGTGACCCACTCTCTGTCAGCTCTGAGGAAAGTTCTTCTCTTAGCTTTTTTAGTTGTCCGCCATTTAATGTCCTTTTCAGCGCTATCGTTGTTGCTATAGAGAAATCCAACTGATTTTTGTATGCTGATTTTATACCCTGCCACTTTGCTGAATCTTTTGATGAGGTCTAGTAGTTTTTTTTACTGAGTCTTTGGGGTTTTCTATGTATAGGATTATATCATCTGAAAATAAGGAGAGTTTTACTTCCTCTTTGCCAATTTGGATGCCTTTAATTTCTCTATCATGCCGTATAGCTGTGGCTAAAACTTCCAGCACAATATTGAATAGGAGTGGTGATAAAGGGCATCCTTGTCTGGTTCCTGTTCACAGAGGGAAAGCTTTCAGTTTCTCCCCATTGAGAGTGATGTAGGCTGTTGGTTTTGGATATATGCTCTTTATTATGTTGAGAGTTGTCCGCTATTAAAAAAAAACACTTTTTATTATGAATTGAATGAAGGTTTATAGAGCAGATCATTAGTTTTACATTCAACAAATCATACACCTTGCTTCATTCCACACCGTTCAATATAACATCAGTTTTCTTAATACCTGCCTGTGATTCTTGGTTCCCTTCCTTTTCCTTATTCCTCAACTCTACTGAGTTTTGTCCTGAGGTAAATGATTCCCTTTTGATCTTGTATGGCTGACCGGTCTATGGTGAGCAGACCTCACAAGTGTTGTTCCCCACTAAATATCTATAGATCGCTTGGTTGAAAATTGAGCTATGATGGTGAGTTCAGTGGTACACCCGAAGGGTGATCAAGAGTCAAAGTCCTCGTCCCTCCAGTCTCTATCTGACTTGTAAGCCTCATCTTTTTATTTATTTTTTAAGTCATTTTGAGTTGTGTTCCCCATATTTTCCCATCCTATCCAGGACCCTCTAATGTGCTATCTTTCTGAGAAGTTGGTAGTGGTAGCCAGGCACCATTTAGCTCTGGTCTCAGGATCACAGAGACTGAGGCTTTTGTGGTCCATTTATCCATTGGAGTAATTGTTTCCAAGCATCTTCAGTTGTCTGCCTAGGGATGAACACTCACAATAAGTTAGATGACCACTCATAATAACTGTCCATCTTTGGAGTTCCTGGTCTTAGAGACAGATCAGTCTCCACCCTCTTCAGATATTGTGGGTCTTTCCCCATGGCTACCTGCCTTTGTGCCTAATTTGCTCTTTTATTTCAAAAGCGATCTGTTTTAAAACACACCCTTCATGATCATAACTAAGAAAGTCTTAGTCTCTAAAAGGGTTTCATCGCAGGGGTCAGGATTCCAAAATTCATTTTGGGGAGATACAATTTAATCCATAACACTTCTCTCCTAGGAATTCACAACTCACCTTATTAATCCCAGCATTTTACATTGCTAATATTTGATAATCCTCAAGAAAGCAGCATAAGGATGGTTTGGAACTCAAATGAATTTTTCTAAAGTTTCGGTCCCTTCTAAAGGCTACTGATAAGAATTCTACTCTCATAACAGTTCACCGAAAGGTTGGTGAATCGAATGTACACAGTGAATCTGCGAAAGAAAGACCTGGCTACCCGCTCCTACAAAGATGGCAGCCTAGAAAACGTAATAGATCAGTTCTACTTTGTTACGTGGGGTTGTTGTGAGTCAGAATTAATTTGACAGCACCCAAAGACAACAGCAGACAGATGACAGATATAGAAGACAGATGGGTGAATGGAGAAATAGATACAGATTATAAACAATAGAATGATAGATACATGACAGATATAGAAGACATGGGTGGATGGAAAATAGAAAACAGGTACAGATTATAAACAATAGAAAGATAGATAGATGACAGATATAGAAAACAGGTGGGTGGATGGATGATAAATAGAGAATAGATATAGATTATAAACAATAGAATGATAGATGACAGATCTAGAAGACAAATGGGTAGATGGATGGATAAATAGAAATAGATACAGATTATAAACAAAGGAAAGATAGATGATGGATGACAGATAGATGTGGTGGATGGATGGATGGATGGAGAGATGATAGATGATAGCTATAAATCATAAATTATACTTATAAGATACGTGATACATAGATGTGGACGGACGGATGGATGTATGAGAGGTAATAGATATAGCTTATAAATGATAAATGATGATAATACATAGAAGGTAGATATGATAGCTATTATAGATGATAGATAGATAGATGGATAGCCAGTTGTTGCCAAGTCATGTTGAGTTAGTTCAGACTCATAAAGACCCTATATAGGGTTTCTGAGGCTTTAAAAATCTTTGTGGCAGCAGAAAGTCTTATCTTTCTTTTGTTTAGTGGCTGGTGGGTTTGAACTGCAGACCTTATGGGTTACAGCTCAGTGCTTATCCTGTGCAGCCACCATACTCCAGACAGACAGATAGATAGAGAGATAGACACATAATGGGTAAATATGCAGAAGATAGATAGATAATGGGTAAATATACAAAAGATTGAAGATGATACATAGATGACTAATGGGTATAAATATGGACGGCAGGTGGGACATAGATCAATGGATAGATGGATGCATGCATAGACAAACAGACAGATGGTTGGATGACTCATAGAGACATGACTGATGGATATAAAATACAGAGGAGAGGTGAGGCATACATCAATGGATAGACAGCTAGGTAGATAGATAGATAGATAGATAGATAGATAGATAGATATGATGGATGGATAGATAGATAAATAGAAGATAGATAGATAAATAGGTAAGTAGATAGATGTGATAGATAGAGAGAGACAGATAGATATGGTGGATGGATGGATAGATGATAGATAGGTAGACAGATGTGATAGATAGATACATAGATAGGTAGATACATAGGTAGATGTGATAGATAGCTAGATAGACAGATAGATGTGATAGATAAACAGATGTGATAGATAGACAGATGTGACAGATAGATACATAGGTAGATACAGAGGTAGATGTGATAGATAGATAGGTAGGTAGATGTGATAGATAGACAGGTAGATAGATAGGTAGATGTGATAGGTAGATAGATAGATAGGTACATGTGATAGATAAGGTAGATGTGATAGATAGGTATGTATCTATATCTATATATGCATATAGATAGATAGGTAGATAGACAGGTAGATAGATAGATAGATAGATGTGATAGGTAGATAGATAGGTAGGTAGATAGATGGGTAGATAGATAGATAGTTGGATGGATGGATGGATGGATGGATAGGTAGATAGATGGGTAGATAGATAGATAGATAGATAGATGTGATAGGTAGGTAGATAGATAGATAGATAGTTGGATGGATGGATGGATGGATAGGTAGATAGATAGATGGGTAGATAGATAGATGATAGATAGATGGATGGATAGGAAGATAGATAGATGGATGATGAATATAAAATATGGAGGAGAGGTAGAGCATAAATCACTGGATATATGGATGGATGGATGGATGGGAAGAAAGATAGATAGATGGATAGACAGACAAGCAAAATGATAGAGTTATATTCCACAGTCCGCAGACTCTTAACAAACACTTGCAGATTGTTTTGGCCAACTTTCTCTTGCACTGAAGAGATTAAAAGACAAGTTTCCTATCAGGCAAGGAAAATCTATTGCCCATGTGAGAAAGTTGCTGGACATATCCTGTAATCAAAAGGAGCAAGTACACATTGGCTTTTGTGGTCCAATCTATTGGGCTGCAGGAAATACAAATTGGTTTCAGCGTCTTGTTAATAAGCATTGGAGTGAGAACAAGTTCACATGACTTGGAGTAAATACCTTTGGCCAACAGTGGGACTGACAAAGCCATCCTATTTTCTCTGCAGAATCCAGCTAAAATACCCCATTCTCAGAACATCCAGTGAGCAAATATACATGGGGAATCTTCAAGAAGTGGGTGGAGGATGCAGCGTGCTTCAAATTGAACCTAGAGAACACATCGTAATGGGAGCAATTGTCAAGTGTAATATTTTGATAAACACTCCTCATAGATTGAACCGTGTCCCCCCACCAAATATGTGTAGCTCTCTCTCTCTCTCTGTATGAACATACATGAAATTACAATTTGTTAGAATAGAATATGTAGCTTATCTATCCCTGTGCAGCTACACTCTTACTTGAAGTATGAATTACTCTTGACTTGTAGTTCCTCATTAGAGAACTAGGGGTTACTTGAACCTCATTTTCCACATTTCAATTTTAAATATTCTCTTTTTAAAGCCAAACTCAAAACAAGTTCACTACTTTTTCCTTTGCTGTTTTGTGGTGGCTTGTGGGTTGCTGTGATTCTGAAAGCTATGCTACTGGTATTTTAAATCCCAGCAGGATCACCCATGGTGGACAGGTTTCAGATGAGCTTCCGAACTAAGACAGACTAGGAAGAAGAAGAGGCAGGCCACTTCTGAATGGTGAGCCACTGAAAAACCTTATAAATAGTAGTGGAACACTGTCAGATAGCATGCTTGTGAGGATGGTGCAGGGTCACCGGGCAGTGTCTTATTTTGTTGTGTAAAAGTTTTCTATGAGTTGGAACCGACTCAACAGCACCTAAGAACAACAGCAACTCAAAAGAAGTTGCTGTTGTTGTGAAGTGCCGTTGAGTCGGTTCCGACCCATAGCGACCCTGTACAGGGTTTCCGAGGGTGTAAATCTTTTCAGGAGTAGAAAGCCTCATCTTTCTCCCGCGGAGCAGCTGGTAGTTTCGAACCACTGACCTTAAGGTTCACAGCCCGATTCGTAACCACTACGGTACCAGAGCAAAAGAAGTAGCCATCAGCAAAGGGAGGGATATTATGTGACCTCATGAATATGAAATACTTGTTGTTGTTAAGTGCCATTGAGTCCATTTCCCAGGAGCGACTGGTGAGTTTGAACTACCGACCTTGAGTGTTTATCCTACAGCGCTATACCAGGACTCCATTAAATACCTAAAGAAGGCAAATGCATAGAGGTTAGACTTCAGTAGTGGTGACTAAGGATTGAAGGATCCCTGGCAGGGTTGGAATCCATCCTTAGCTCTTTGGGACAAAGATGTGCCCACCTACTCCCACCTTTGAAACACTCGGGGGCATTTTAATTTGGGTTTTCTAGAGTGACTATGAGTCATAATCAACTTGGCAGTAGAGTAGTGGATTTGGTTTGGGCTTGAGCAAGGATGGGAGAAAGGGGAGAGGACGGGAGAGGAGGGGAAAGGAGGACTCTTGTTTTGGGAGCACTGCATTTCTGTTTATTGGGGTTGGGAAATTTGGGGACAAGTCTGGTGATGTTTGCACAATGTGGTTGGTACCAATTGTCTCACAGAAGTGTACATTTGAGAAATGTTGAATGAAACAAAATCTATATTTTTACAACAGAAACAACCTTCTGAGATCAGCTTCAAAGAGGGGTATCCTCGGAAACTCTATACAGGGTCACTGTGAGTGGAACGGACTCAATGGTACTTAACAACAACAACAACATACATATACATACATATATATGCACACACACGTATATGTGTACACACATGCACATGCACACACATATACAATGCAAGCACACATAACACACACACATACAAACATCTGTGCGCACACACACATGCACACAAACACACACATGCACACACACAGGCACACACAATGCACATCATAATATATGCACACACATATTCATATATTTACACACAATAAACATACATACACACACAAAATGTATGTGTACACATATACACACATATACACACAAATATACACAAATATACATATGTACACAAGGAGCTCTGGTAGTGTAGTGGTTATGAATTGGGATGCCTTAAGGTCAACAGTTCGAAACTACCAGGTGTTCCACAGGAGAAAGGTGAGGCTTTCTGGTCCCATAAAGATTTACAGCCTCAGAAACCCTGTACAGGGTCGCTATGAGTCGAAACTGACTCCACAGCACATCCCCACTACCACCACCACCACCACACATGCACATATATGCCCACACAATGCACACTATAATAGTATATGTATATACACACACACACACAGACACACACATACATGTGCACAGATGCACACACATTCATATAAGCACACAATATACACACACATGCACACAACACATATGCATGTGCACACACAACATACACATAATATATGCACACACATACATTCACACATGCACACACATACATATATACACATACACACATTCATATACACACAATACATATACACACACCACATACACGTATATGCACACATTATACACACACGCAACACAATGCACATGCACGTACACATATATACAACACACATATAATATATGCACAACATACATACACATACTCATATATGCACACATACATATATACACACCATATACACATGTATGCACACACATATACACACACACATGCACATACACACATACACACACAGATACATACCTCACTGATTTTTCACCTCTAGAACAAAACGTGCTCTGGAAAAATATGCACTTCTCCCAGAGCTAAGAAAAAGAATTTAGAGTCCATTTCCGTTCTTCTAGCCTACCTATCTGTCAAATTGGACACCTGCTAGTGTTTTCTGGTGCCATGAAAACGCATTATTCCTGATGAGCTGGCCCCAGGCTCCTTGTGACCCTGTGTGTTTCAGAGCAGAGTTTCCCTGTTACCGTTCTATGGATTCTTTAAGGAAGTAGATTGTGAGGCCTTTGTGCTGTGGCGCTGATCACGGGCTACAACCGCTGCTGGTTAGCTTAGTAGTTGGGCTCTAACAGCTTGTACCACCGAGGGCCTCTGTAGTACGGAACCATCTAAGACACGCCTCTTTCTTCCGAGAGGCGTCTGGTGGTTTCAAACCACTGTGCACATAACCACAGCACCACCAGACCCCTAATCTGAGTAATAAACCCACCTACTGCCTTTGCGTCTATTCAGACTCATAGCAACCCTATAGGCCAGGGCAGAACGGATCCACCGGGCTTCCGAGGCTGTAAATGTGTGCGGAAGCAGACGGTTTCGTCTTTCTCCTGCAAAGTGCTTGGTGAGTGCCGTCCACAGAGCGGTAGGGTAGCAGACGAACTCTTAACCATGGTACCACCAGGGCTGCTTGCATTGTGACCCCCTCAACCCAAATCACTATTTTTAGGTGCCTGTCTCACCATGGAGGGAGGTGCCAGGGAAATTGATTCTGGAGCGAGGGGCGTTTCAGAAGCGAATGGCCACAATGAGCCAGCTGTGGCCAAGGTGATGGACACGTGTGAGTGATTCCAAGGTTGCTCTGTCATGGGACTATCTGAGAAGCCGTCCTTCAAGCAGTCCTTCTCTGTCACCTGATGAAAATGATGATTTAGGAAATTGTTCATTGCATTCTTCTGTTCCAAAGTATGGCTGGGCATGGCAGAGACCCCCCCGAGAGACCTTTGAGAGAGAAGGTGATTTCACAGTTTTGTGAAAATGCATCCAGATAATAAAACAAGAGTGTCTGGGAAATATCAGCATGAAAACCGGTTTTTGTTGCTGTTATTAGGTGCCATTGAGTGTGTTCTGACTCATACCACCCTGTGTAGGGTTTCCGAGGAGGAGCTGGTGGGTTTGAACTGCTGACCTTGGGGTTCGCAGTCCAGTGCTTATCCTACAGCACCACACTGGGATATATGTGTATATAAGCATGTTGTTGTTATTGGTGTTAAGCGTTGTGGTGTCAGTTCCAACTCATAGCGACCCAGTATAGGATTTCCGAAATGCAGCTGGTGGATTTGAACTGCCAACCTTGTGGTTCGCAGTCCAGTGCCAATCCTACAGGGCCACACCAAGGGTCCGGGAATCCATTTACATCATTTGTTGTTGTTAACTACCGTCAAGTCAGTTCTGACCATAACAACCCTTATAGGGTTTCCAAGGGGCAGCTGGTGAATTTGAAGTGCCGACCTTGCGGTTCAAACCGACTTTGCAGTCCAGTGCATTAGCTTGTAGCACCTCACCACAGCACAGAGAGCGATGACATTAGATCAGGGCTGATCACATCAGATCATATCATGGGGCTGACTAGCTGTATTATAAAAGATCTCATCATGGAGGTGATGTTGTCATTGTTGTTAGGTGCCGTTGAGTCAGTACCGACTCACAGCAACCTGATGTACAACAGAACGAAACACTGCCCCATCCTGGGCCTTCCTCACAATCATTGCTACATTTGATCTCACATACATGTGAATATTGGACAATGAATAAAGAAGATCTTAGAAGAATTGATGCATGTGAGTTATGATGTTGGAGGAGATGTATCTTTTTCCTGCTTCAGTTGTGCACATTTGTATTTTAACTGCAATCCCCATAACTCTGGGAAGATTCATTACCATTCCTTATCCCCAGAACCCTTTTTCTTTTTGACCAAAGGAATTCACCAGTTTCTTAGTCCCTGCCCAACAAATCCATCTACATCTCCCAGAGCAAACTAGAACTCTCCATAGGCTTATAAAAGCCTGCACTACTAGAAAAACAAAATCATGAAAAGATCTTCAGAATCAAAGGCAGGTAGGATGCAATTATATGAATGTGCACTTGTCCGGAGCAGCTTAAGGTGTCTGTGGAACCACAGGGGACACATCTAAGTCAGGAAAGGGACAGAGAAGTTCTAGATAATGTGGTTGTTAAATGCTGTCAAATCGGTTCTGACTCATAGTGACCCCAGACATATCAGGACAAACTCTGCGTGGTTCTGTGTTAGCCTCACAACCAATGCTGTGTGTGAGCACATTGCTGTGACCACGGTGCCAACCTATCTTATTAAGGGTCTGCCTTTGCTTTGCTCTACTTGACGAAGCATGCTGTCTTTTTCTAGGGATTGTTTTCTGCCTGTGGTGTCACTGAGGTGGATTGTCACCCTCTGCCATAACTCACGGTGTTACCCACTTGTGGACCACCTCCTGTAAAAGACCTTATGGAATCCTTATCGTTGTTGGTAGGTGCCATCAAGCTGGACCTGACTCACAGAAACCTGATGTACAACAAAACGAAACCCTACCCAGTCCTGCGCCATCCTCAAAATTGTTGCTGTACTTGAGCCCTTTGCTGTTGCCATTGTATCAGTCCATCTTGCTGGGGGGGTCTTCCTCTTTTTCACTGACCCTCCACTTTACCAAGCATGATGTCCTTCTCCAGGGACGGGTCCTTCCTAATAACATGTCTGAAGTCTGAGAGATGAAGTTTGATCATCCTGGCTTCTAAGGAGCATTCTGGCTCTTCTTGTTTCAAGACAGAACCATTTGTTCTTCTGGCGGTCCATGGTACTTTTCAATATTCTTCTTCATCATTTCAATTCAAATGCATCAATTCTATGGTCTTCTTTATTTATGGTCCTATTTTCACAGGCCTGGTGTGGCGCCATGGGCTAATGCGTCAGACTACAAAGTCATTTGAACTGTAAGGTTGGTGGTTCAAACTCACCAGCAGCTCCTTGGAAACCCTACACAGGGTCACTATGAGTTGGAAAGGACTCGATGGCACTTAACAAGAACAACAACATGAGGTGGTCTGGTACACCTTTATTGTCAAGGTGACTTCTTTGCTTTTTAACACTTTAAAAGAGGCCTTCTGCAACAAATTTTCTGAAGATTGGTTGCATTTGGCAGTAAAAATTCAGGTGTTGATGTTTGTTTTAAAACATTGGACCAAAGTTGCTAACCTATAGCCCTGTTTCTCAGTGTCCAGCCATCATGCCTTTATTCCAAAGTACTTTGATTGTCAGACATGAACGCTAACTTTGAAGGCTGACAGGATGCACAGGATACATTTGCTCTCCTGACTGAAGTTGCTGTTGTTGTTAAGTATTGTTGAGTCGGTTCTGACTCATAACAACCCCGTATAGGGTTTCCGAGGAGCGACTGGTGAGCTTGAACCGACAACTTTGCAGTTCAAAGTGACCTTGAAGTCCAGTGCATTAACCCACAGTGCCACACCAGGACTTCCATGATTGAGGTGGACAAAGAAGAGATCCAATGATTTTCTTTCCAGCCTCGTTTGTGTATTACTGTTGAATATGAACAGAGCATCATTAAATTTTGTGCTAGGATAGCAAATCTGTATATAGTTTCAATATAGTTCTACAAAACATGTAACTAAGAAAGAAGATGCTTTTAAAGTATCTAATTTGTTGAATATAAAACTAATGATCTTCCATGTAAACCTTCACTCAATTCACAATAAACAGTTGGGAAAGAAAAAAGGTACCATGAACTGCTAGAAGAAAAAACAAATGTCTGTTGGAAGGAGTGCAGCCAGAGTGCTCCTTAGAAGCCAGGATGGCCAGACTTTGTCTCTTATACTTCGAACATGTTTTCAGGAGGGTCCAGTCCCTGTAGAAGGATATCATGTTTGGTAAAGTGGAGGGTCAGAGAAAAAGAAGAAGACCCCCAATGAGATGGACTGGCCAAGTGGCAGCCTTGATGGACTCAAGCGTGGCAACAGTAGTGAGGTTTGTGCAGGACTGGGCAGTGTTTTGTTCTGCTGTGCATAGGGTCGCTATGAGTCGGTACTGACTTGATGGCACCTAACAACAACAAGTAACTGTAAGTTTCATTTAACCTTCTAAAACATTCCTTACCCATCTAAATGCTTCTTTACTCTTTCTCATCTTGGTTCTATCTTTTCTCTTTTTAATCGTGAAACAAACTTTGCCTTTCATTTTAGGACAAAATGATTAATTGTCTTTTCTTTTAAGAACACCTTTCCTATACTTAAAAAACAAAAACAAAAAAGGAACAAGGTGCTTTAAAAATCAAGATGAAAGAGCTTTAAAAGAAGATTAAAGTATAAAAAAAATGAAAAAATGAAAGAAAAAAGAATAGGTAGGTGTATGGGATTAACAAGCATAGGTTTTTCAAAGGAAACTACCCAGGTATTGAGGGAGAATCTCAGGGAAGAAGATGGGATGAGCCGTGAGAGAATGTCAAAGTAAAGTTTTGCTGTGTATAGCAAATTTCCCCAAATATGAGACTTCTTGTTGTTAAGTACAGTGGAGTCAGTTTCGACTCATACTGACCCTATACAGGGCTTCCGAGGAGCAGATGGTGAATTTGAACCACTGACTTTGTAGTTCCATATGGCCTTGTCCCACAGCACCACACTACATGCTGAAATAATGATTTGGAAGAAACATTTCTACCATTTTTGTTGTTGTTTTTAAAAGCAGGAAGAAACTCCCAAACAACCTGAAGCAAATGCTAATAATATTTTTTTCCCCACGAATACTGCCATCTGGATATGAGTTTACCATCTTTATTTCCCCCCAGGTTTTATGATTCTGATAATACACAGTGAAACTAGATGGGTAGAATGTGGACTGTTACACACCAATCATTAGCAAGTTGTGGTTTGTGTGAAGTGCCGTCGAGTTGGTTCTGACTCATAGTGACCCTGTATAGGGTTTCCAAGGAGCAGCTGGTGAGGTTGAACCACTGACCTTGTGGTTCAAACCGACCTTGCATTCCAGCACATTAATGCACAGTGCTACACACCAGGACTTCATAGGACACACCATGACTCCATTGCAAGTTGGTATGGGGTTGGGGAGTAGAAGATGAAAACAAACAATGAGAAAAAGAAGAGAAACAAAAAACATAGCATCAAGCATTCCTTTCATAACACTTTCTGTGCCTGAGTTGGGTTCAGCCATCCGCTGTCACGGCCACACAGAGCTCAGAGACAATACTCACAACTATGGGGTTTATCATGGAAGGTAGCAGGTTATAATTTGGGGTCAGAAATACTCAGAACACAGTTGTTCCACTAGCTGCTGATAAATGCCCACCTGACATACAAATCAGGTTCCATAATCTGTTGAAATGGCCACACAGAACTCACACCATACTCAGAGTTATGGGCTTTATTTAGGAAGTTAACAGGTTGCAGTTCAGGCTCAGAAAAGCTCAGAGCACAGTTGTTCCGGTTGTTGTTGTTAAGTACCGTTGAGTCAGTTCTGACCCATAGCAAACCTGTATAGAGTTTCCAAGGAGCAACTGGTGAGCTTGAACCACCAACCTTGTAGTTCAAACGCTTTGCAGTCTGGTGCATTAACCCACAGCGCTACACCAGTAGCTGCTGATAAATGCCCACCTGGTGTATCACTCCACCATAAGCCTCAGCCCGAAAGCGCTTGGCTCTAGCTCTGTGAGTCAGTAAGTCTAGATCCCCCACTCAAGTATCTGGAAGCACCACATTCTACAAGCAAGCCTCCTGCCCAGAATCACTCAGCTTTCCTTGCCCCACGGACTGGAAGCCCACTGCTCTGTCTGGTTCTTGGTTCTGCTCCTTGGCCCCTCCTCTGGTGTCACAGATCTCTGTCCCTGGGTGGAGGGGGTCCAATCAATGTGCAGGAATCCTGGGGTCCAAAGGACGTGCTCCAAACCTTGCTCTTCTTCTTTGATGATAATGCAATTATCCCTCCTGCTTTGGAGACGCCTCATTTTAAAGCTTTGTTAGCGTTCCACGTTCTTAGAATCACCATTCACCCTGTTAACAATCACTCATCTGTGAGTCACACAATCCCATCAGCGTCTGCCTCCCCACATTTTTGTCACCCAGACTCGTTCCGGAGTTACAAACACTAGGACTAGAAGAGACATTACAGAATTAACAGCACTGCGGAGGGGAAGCTACTGTGTGAAGATGGTATCACTGTCTCTCTGAAGGTGCACTGGAAACGTTCATTAATGTGTTTCAGGATTTGATATTGTCTGTTGGATATGAGGAAGACGTTAGAAGAATTGATGCTTTTGAGTTGTGGTGTTGGAGGAGAATATTCAAAGTGCCATGGACTGCCAAAAGAACCAATAGATTCGTTTTGGAAGAAGTGCAGCCATAGTACTCCTTGGAGGCCGGGATGGCCAAACTTCGTCTCTCATACTTTGGATATATTATCAGGAGGGACCAGTCTCTGGGGGAGGATATCATGTTTGGTAGGGTGGAGGGTCAGAGAAAAAGAGGAAGACCCCCAATGAGATGGATTGGCCAAGTGGCAGCATCGATGGACTCAAGTGTGGCAACAATAGTGAGGTTGGCCCAGGATCGGGCAGTGTTTCATTCTGCTGTGCATAAGGTCGCTATGAGTCGGTACCAACTCGATGGCACCTAACAATAACAACAACATTGGATATGACCAAGGAACCCTGCTGGTGTGGTGTTAAAACTACCAGCTGATCCATGCGAGAAAGATGAGGCTTTCTGCTCCCATAAAGATTTACAGCCTCAGAAACCCTGTGCAGGGTCCCTATGTGTCGGAACAAAGTCCACGGCACATAACAACAACAACATACGGTCACTATGAGTTAGAATAGACTCAACAGCAGTGGTTTTCTTTAGTGGCTGTGACCACCATTCTGTCAGTGTGTTGAACTTCAGGGATAAAGTCTACCAATCATCTCTCAGTTGGTCACACTGTGGTGACTTCTATGTTGTTGTGACTCTGGAAGCTGTGTCACCGGTATTTCAAATCCCAGCAGGGTCACCCATGGTGGACACGTTTCAGCAGAACTTCCAGACTAAGACTAGGAAGAAAGTCCTGGTGATCGATTTCTGGAAATCTGCTCAGAGAAGCCCTATGGATCCCAGGAGAACATCACCTGAGTCACTTGCCTTGGACACATCATCAGGGACATCAGTCAGTTCAGGGGATGGACAAGAACCCACAATGAACCCACGTCCACTTCCATCAAGCCACCCTGTATAGGACAGAGTAGAGGGGTTTCCGAGATTGTCAATCTTTACGGGAGCAGACAGCCACACCGTTCTCCCACGGAGCAGCTGGTGGGTTTGAACCACCGACCTTGCAACTGGCAACCCCATGCTTAACCCAAGGTGCCACCAGGTCTCCTAGGATTGCTTAAAGGAGACCCTTAAAGCAAGGTTTAGAGATGATACAACACAATTCTCTGCTCACCTAAATGAGAAAAACCCATGTGGGCACGATGCTATTGTTTATGTTTCAGGGTTTACACACCTTGCGTCTTTCTGAGTTTCACGGAACAACTCAATCCTTCCCTGTGAGTTTCCTGAGTATATTTAAAAATATTTTAAACAAGAGTGTTTTGTCTCTGTGCCCTCTACACACACACACACACACACACACACACACACACACACACAATGGCATAATTACCAGAAAAGTCCCGGCATTGGTGGACGGGTATTCCTGTTTTGTATGGACTCCCAGTGTGAGTTAGACAGTGAATGTGAACTGAATCATGAAGACAGATGAAGAAAGAATGATAAATTCACAATGCCAAACGGTTCCAGCCACTTTAATTAAAGCGTTTGTCATGCCTGAAACTAATTAGTAATTACATAAGAACTTTATTCTGTCACACCGATGAAACATTACCTTTGAGTTTTAGAGCAGATTCGAGTTTCGAGTAAATAATTGTTTAAGTCGGAATTAATTACTTCATAAATTATGTCACCACAGGATCATTTTAATGAACTTATGTTTGTTAATACATTTGCTAGAGTCTTATTTTCTCAAGTACTAAAAACGCAAATTGTTTAATCGCTTATTGAATATAAGAGTGAAATACGCAATGATTTGCGATGGATGGAAATGTGGTTCCGGGATTGTATATAAAGAATGCAGAGCTTTGTTTAAGTAATACTTTCACACTGCAGCAGGCACACAAACAAATCCATAAATTAAAACAAGAATAGACAATTCCGTCGTGCGCTTAAGTTAGGGGAAGAAATTGCAGTGTACGTTAGGATTTTGGCAGGTTGCACGATGTTTCAAAATTGTGAGATGTCACATACGAAGGTCCCATCACACTGAAGAATGTTTTGTTGGCGAATCTTTGGAAGGAAGACATTCTGGAGAATTAATCATGGAAGCAGCGGTTAAGAAATCAAACGACATACTGCAGTGGGCAAATCAGCTGCAAAAGACCTCTTTAAAGGGTTAAAAAGTAAAGATGTCACTTTGGAGACTAAGGTGCACAAGACTCAAGCCACAGTCTTTTCAATAATCTCATATATTCATGAGTCCTGGTGTGGCGCTGCGGGTTAATGCGCTGGACTGTAAGGCTGCTTTGAACTGCAAGATTGGCTGTTCAAGCTCACCAGCTGCTCCTTGGAAACCCTATACAGGGTCACTGTGAGTCAGAACTAACTGGATGTCACTTAACAACAACAGTAACATCTGCATGCAGACTTTTGGACAAAGAAAGGAAGCCCAGACAAGAATTGATGCATTTAAATTACAATGTTGGATAAGAAAACGGAATACACCATGGACTACCAGAAGAATGAACAAATCTTCCATGAAGAAGTCAGAATGCTCCTTACAAGACAGGGCTTTGTCTCAAGTTCCTCAGGCATGGCATCAGGAAGGACCAGTCCCCTGGAGAAAGATAACATGCTTGGTCAAGTGGAGGGTCAGAGAGAAAAAGGAAGACCCCCAACGAGATGGATTGGCACAGTGGCAGCAGTGATGGGCTCAGGCGTAGAAACAATTGTGAGGTTGGCGCATGACCAGGCAGTGTTTCATTCTGCTATGTTGTTACTAGGTGCCGTGGTATGCACTCATAGTAACTTTATGCGCAACAGAACGAAACACTGCCTGGTACTGGGCCAACCTCACAATTGTTGGTACACCTGAGCTCATAGCTGCTGCCTCTGTGCCAATCCATCTCGGGGGTTTTCCACTTTTTTTGCTGACCCTTATACTTTACCAAGCATAACGTCCTTCTCTAGGCACTGATCCCTCTTGATAATATGTCCTAAGTATGAGAGATGAAGTCTGGCCATCCTGGCTTCCAAGGAGTATTCTGGCTGTATTTGTTCCAACACTGATTGGTTTGTTCTTTTGGCGGTCTATGACACTTTTAATGTTCTCCTCCAACACCATTACTGAAATGTATCAATTCTTCTACGGTCTTCCTTATTCACTGTCCAACTTTTGTATGCATATGAGGTTATTTAAAATACCATGGTTTGGGTCAGGCACACCTTAGTCCTCAAACTGACATCTTTGCTTTTCAGCACTTTCAAGAGGTCTTGTGTAGCAGATTTGCCCAATGCAATACGTCGTTTGCTGCTTCCATGAGTGTTGATGCTGGATCCGAGAAGAATGAAGGGGAAAGATTAGAAAGACGGACCCACCGCCTTCAGAAGCGTATATAGACCTAGATGGAGGATATGTCCAGAAATATGCCCAGACTTCACAATGTCACATTTTGATATTTTTGTTTAGTAAGACTTTCTATGACTCTTTTAACACTGCTTTTTAACTTACCCCATACGCTGTCTGATCAGGTGTCGTTGAGTTGATTCTAATTCAGTGACTTCAGATGACAGAGTAGAACTGCCCCATAGGGTTTCCTAGGCTGTCACCTTTATGAAAATGGATCACCAGGTCATCCTCTTGGGGAGCTGCTGAGTGGATTAGAACCACCAACCTTGCGGTTACAATGCTTAACTGCTGTGCAATCAGGTCCCTTTTTACTCCAACCACATCCCACCTTCACATCAAGCCCCTCCAAGAAGCAAAGACATTTTGTTCTATTTAATTAAGATGCGCCTCTTGATCACTGTCTAGTCATTTAATAATTTTGTTTTTGCCATTAAAAGGATTTTTACTTCCATTTAATTACTTTAATTTGTTTTGCGACACACTTTCAGATACATCAATAACGCCTTCAGCCAGAACAAAGGCTCGGGCTCCTAAATCAAGCCGAGACAGTCCCGATGTGACAACACTTTTACTTCCCCGCCAGAAGATGGAAGTGACTTGGGGACATTAGTTAGAGCCATAAATATGTCTTCAGGGGGTGAAAAAAAATGAAAGCAATGAGAGCAGTGGTAATTTTCCAACACGGTTTCTTAATTTTAGGCTACGCATTTTAATATGCCCTTAGGTCATCAGAGCACAGTGTCTTGTCTGATGGACTTGGTTGAAAAAAAACCAAAAACCTCTTATTTTTAAAATTCTAACATGTCTTGAATTCAGAAGATCACAGAAGAATAAACTCTAAAACCTGGATTTTTCTATTCTTTCTATTAGCTGAAGATGTTACAAGCTAAGTTGTTGTTGTTGGTCACCATTGGGTTGATTTCGAACCATGGCAATCTCGTACGTGCAGAGTTGAACTGTGCTCTGTGGGGGTTCCAATCACTAAACCTTTAGAAGAAGATTGCCAGGACTTGCTTCTGAGGTCCACAGCGCCACACCAGGACTCTCTCTCTCTCTCTCTCTGTATATATATAACTTAAATAGTAAAATATGTAATTTATATAGCAAAAGTAAAATAAGTTACATATATATACATATATATGTAACGTGGAGTCCTGGTGTGGCGCTGTGGGCTAATGCGTCAGACTGCAGAGTCCTTTGAACTACAAGGTTGGTGGTTCAAGGTCACCAGCGGCTCCTTGAAAACCCTATACAGGGTTGCTATGGGTCAGAATCGACTCGACAGCACTTAACAACAACAACAAAATATGTAATGTATATAGCAGAATATGTAACATATAGTTACAAATATGTAACTCCACACATACACATTGTTGTTGTTGTTATGTACCATGGAGTCGGTTCCGACTCATAGTGACCCTGTACTGGGTTTCCGAGGCTGTAAATCTTTACAGGAGCAGAAAGCCTCATCTTTCTCCTGCGGAACAGCTGGTAGTTTCGAACTGCTGACTTTACTGTTCGCAGCCCAACTCGTAACCACTATGCTACCAGAGCTCCTTACACATACACATAGGTAACTTAAATAGCAAAATATGTCATTTATATAGTTACATATATGTAACTCCACACATACACACATGTAACTTATATAGCAAAATATGTAACTTATAGTTATATATATGTAACTCCATATAGATATAAATGTAAGGAGCTCTGGTAGCGTAGTGGTTACGAATCGGGCTGCGAACCGGAAGGTCAGCAGTTCGAAACTACCAGC
>NW_006409018.1:298180-300493 GCF_000296735.1 Chrysochloris asiatica | reverse complement strand
CTAGAGTTCTACTCTGTCACTTGAAATCACCATGATTTGTAGCTGACACCTCAATGGGGACACCAAGCAATGGCCACAGTGATATTTACGAGAGCGCCTGGCCTCCTTTTTCTCCTGATGAGATGTTGGGTGCATTGGAATCAGTAGATTTCAACTGAGTTCAGTAAAAATGTCAGTGGATTGTCATCAGCTGGTTGGACTTTGATTTGCACACATATAAAGTAGACAGGGAGAACTTCACACTCTCCATCCCTTACCTCTGTGTCCTTCCAAGACTCACATCTTGCTACAGAAGGGTCTCTTCTTGAGGTGGAGAAGATACCATTCGGAGTCCTTCAGCTATGTTCTGATCTGCATACCCAATGGGTAGAGAAACCAAGCTGGTTCCCTCTTCCCTTTCAGTCATGTGTGGAGGGATTCCCGTTCCGAGTTGATGTGGTGTAGTGTTTGGAAAGTATGTTCTCTGAATGGCTGTTGTTGTTGGGTGCCATTGAGTCAATAGGGAATCACAGCGACCCCATGTGACAGATGGAGGTACAACCACCCCAAGGGGATTTTGAGTCCGCCATCTTCACTGGAGCAGATGGCCAGGTCTTTCTCCCGTGCATCCATCGGTGGGTTTCAATGGCAGATGTTTTTGTTTGTCACATGCATGTGTGTTCCCACTAGATGCTACAAGAAGTGTCATTCTGCCCCCAAGTTTTATCTACTGAAAATAGCTCCAGATATTGCCAGATGGCCTCTGGTGGGCCAGATTGCCCTGGTTAGGAACTGCTGATCTAGACAAATACTTATGTGATGATTATATGTTCTTATAGACAGTTTCCATGGAATTAATTCAGACTCACTGCAACTCCAGGTGACAGAGGACAACTGCCCCGTAGGGTTGCCGGCTGCAGATCACCTACACTTTCTCCTTCATATTCTCTGCATCTCTTTTTCTGTGTGTTTGTTTGTCTTTCCATCTCTTGGACCCTTTCTATTTGTCTTTTTCTCTTTCTTGCTCTGTCCTACCTTTCTCTTTTCTTCCTCTGAGTCTGTACATCTCTCTCTTCTTTTCCTCCCTCCCTTTGTTTTTCTCTTTCTCTCTCCTTCTCTGCCTCTCTCTCCCTCTCTCTTTTTCCCTTCCTCTATCTCTTTTCTTCTTTTTGTTTTAGAAGAGCCGAACAGTCTTCCATCATTCCCTCCATGAAAAACAACTGAAGGCTATGGAGAATCATCTAAACATCCTAAACCCAGGAATGCATTCACTGATGTAACAAAGGCTATGCATCTATTACACGTTGGGTCCCACCGATTTCCCATTACTTCCAATGCATTTGACACCACTCCTAAGATCATGTGCATACTTTTGTGGATAAGACTCTGTGTGGACAACAGTCCTTCAGTGACCATGTAGATGTCTAACATCCAGGGATGAAAACCTTATGGGAGAAGATGAACTCATGTATGGTTTAAAGAAAAACTAAAATGTGGACACTGCCCTCCAGAAACAGGTTGACTTTGTTCTTTTGGATCCTTGAATTCATCCTGTGACTAATTAGATGAGAGATGACGGTTTTCAATTCATGTCATCGTGTAGTTATTTTTTTAAAGCTGCAAATGCATCTGCTTCATTAATGTGCCTTTAAGGATGTAAATGTAGACAAATGAATCATTTTACATAAATGTTGTTATCTGGGCTGTAATGTTTTTGACGTATGTCAGACAGGTCCTTTGCAGCAAATTTTTCTTACATGAATGCAGGACAAGAAAAGACAGCCTATCAGATGCACTCAGCTTTTAGTAAGTAGATAACTTTGTATTGGGATCCAACAGTCCTATTTAACTTGACTCCAACTTGTAACACTCCCTGTGCCCCACAGAGTTCTCAGTGGATGAGTTTTCATAAGTAGATCCCACTCATGGTGTCCCCATGTGTGTCAGAGTAGAACTGTGCCCCACAGGGTTCTCAGTGATGATTTTTCATAAGTAGATTCCACTCATGGTGCCCCCGTGTATGTCAGAGTAGAACTGTGCTCCACAGGGTTCTCAGTGGATGATTTTTCATAAGTAGATCCCACTCATGGTGCCCCCATGTGTGTGTCAGAGTAGAACTGTGCCCACAGGGTTCTCAGTGGATGATTTTTCATAAGTAGATCCCACTCATGGTGCCCCCGTGTGTGTCAGAGTAAAACTGTGCTCCACAGGGTTCTCTGTGGATGATTTTTCATAAGTAGATCCCACTCATGGTGCCCCATGTGTGTAAGAGTAGAACTGTGCCCCACAGTGTTCTCAGGGGATGATTTCTCAGAAGGAGATAGCCAGGTCTTT
>NW_006409018.1:291334-298039 GCF_000296735.1 Chrysochloris asiatica | reverse complement strand
CCACTCATGGTGCCCCATGTGTGTCAGAGTAGAACTGTGCCCCACAGGGTTCTCAGTGGATGGTTTTTCATAAGTAGATCCCACTCATGGTGCCCCGTGTGTGTCAGAGTAGAACTGTGCCCACAGGGTTCTCAGTGGATGATGTTTCATAAGTAGATCCCACTCATGGTGTCCCATGTGTGTCAGAGTAGAACTGGGCCCCACAGGGTTCTCAGGGGATGATTTTTCATAAGTAGATCCCACTCATGGTGCCCCATGTGTGTAAGAGTAGAACTGTGCCCCACAGGGCTCTCAGTGGATAATTTTTCATAAGTAGATCCCACTCATGGTGTCCCATGTGTGTCAGAGTAGAACTGGGCCCCACAGGGTTCTCAGGGGATGAGTTTTCATAAGTAGATCCCACTCATGGTGCCCCGTGTGTGTCAGAGTAGAACTGTGCCCACAGGGTTCTCAGTGGATGATGTTTTATAAGTAGATCCCACTCATGGTGCCCCGTGTATGTCAGAGTAGAACTGTGCTCCACAGGGTTCTCAGTGGATGATTTTTCATAAGTAGATCCCATTCATGGTGCCCCATGTGTGTAAGAGTAGAACTGTGCTCCACAGGGTTCTCAGTGGATGATTTTTCATAAGTAGATCCCATTCATGGTGCCCCATGTGTGTCAGAGTAGAACTGTGCTCACAGGGTTCTCAGTGGATGATTTTTCATAAGTAGATCCCACTCATGGTGCCCCCGTGTATGTCAGAGTAGAACTGTGCCCCACAGGGTTCTCAGTGGATGATTTCTCAGAAGGAGATAGCCAGGTCTTTCTACCAACGTGCTTCTGTGTCAACTCCAACCTCCAACCTTTTGTTTAGAATCTGAGTGCGTTGGATCACTGTCTTCACCATTTCCATGCCACTCCGTACCCCGCATACATGGGCTCCTTCTCTTTCTTCACAGCCTATTCTGTAATTCATGGTGAAAGCCTCAGGAGATGTATGGCACGATGGAAAGGAAATAGGTTTTGGAGTTTGATATTCACAGTCCGGAGTCCTTGGGTGATGAAAATGATAAAGGCCTTCAGCTGCTAAACAAAAGGCTGAAGTTTCGAGACCACTCAGAGGTGTCTCAGAATGAAAGATGTGGGGATGTATTGTCAAAATACTCAACCACTGGAAATCTGATAGAACACACTTCTACTCTGACACACTTGGGCTCCCCATGAGTTGGGGTCAACTTGATAGTAACTAGTATGGTATGATATGGCATGGTATGTGTGATTGTTAAGGTTGTGTGTCAACGTGGCTGGGTCAAGATGATCATTGGCTTGGTAGTTATGATGTTATTTGGCAGTTGTGTAATGTCGTAGCTAGCCACCCCCATGAGGAGATGTGATGTAATATTACACTTCCATGGTGGAAACTGCTGTGAACAACCAATCAGTTAAAAGGGAGTTTCCTCAGGGGTGTGGCCTGCATCTAATATATAGGAACATTCTAGAAAGTTCTCTGGCTTTTTGCTAAATCTGTTTCCTCCATCTGACATATCATCATCTGACTTTTGGTTCTTTTCCGTAGAGCCAGCATTCTGTTGTATTGCCTGATGAGTCTGGGTCTCTGTCACTTGTGAGCCAGCAGACTTCTTCTGAGCTGTCAATCTTGGATTCCTCAGCCCTTGCAGCTACATAGAACAGCAGCAAGCCCAACGTTTAACCCATGAACTTGGGACTCGTCAGCCTGTACAACCGCGTGTGCTATTTCTTTGACATAAATCTTCACTGGTTTTTCTTTTCTAGATATCCCAGTCCAAGACACCAACTCATGGAGGCCCCAAGTGTGTCAGAGCACGTCTGTGATAACTGGGCTATTTTTGCCATCTTCCTCCAGCTGCAATGTTTCTGCTGGGTCTTTTTTACACAACACTCTCATGGGCAACACCATAACCACCCTGGGTATTTTCAGTCAAAGGGAACACGGTAGCAGTGGCCATAAACTATATCCCTTTGGTAGTTTTCCATTTCTTTGCATTGCGACGGGAATATGAGTTAAAACATCTGTACAAAACAAGTTGCCATTGAGCTGACACTGATTCATGGTCTCCCCCTGTGTGTTGGAATAGAACTGTACTGCATAGGGTTTTGAATGACTGATTTCTCAAAAGTAGATTGCCAAGACTTTATTTGGTGGCATCCCTGGATGGACTTGAACCACAAACATTTTGCTTAGCAGCCAAGCGTGTTAATGGTTTTCGCTCCCTAGGGAGTCTCCTGTTGTTATCAGTGGGTTCTTCCAAGTCAATTGTAACTCACAGCAACTCTGTGTGACAGAGAACTGCTCCTTAGGATCTCCTAGGCTGTCATCTACTGTGTCATTATATATTCATATATACTCTTATATATCATCCACTCACAGCGCCCCCGTGTGACAGAGGAGAACTTCCCCATAGGGTTTCCTAGGCTGTCATCTATTGTGTCACTATATACTCGTATATACTCTTATAGATCATCCACTCACAGTGCCCCCTGGTGTAACAGAGAACTGCCCCATAAGGTTTCCTAGGCTGTCATCTATTGTGTCACTATATACTTGTATATACTCTTATACATCATCCACTCACAGCGCCCCCGTGTGACAGAGGAGAACTGTCCCATAGCATTTCCTAGGCTGTGATCTACTGTGTCACTATATACTCAGATACAGTCTTATGTATCATTGATTCACATCAGGGTCACCCATGATGGACAGGTTTTAGATGAGCTTCCAGAGGAAGACAGACTAAGAATAAAGACAAATTCTGGATATTTAATCACTGAAAACCTTATGAATAGCAGCGGAACATTGTCTGAGACAGGCCAAAAGATGACAACATTGTGAAGAGCAACAGAACGTTGTCAGATGTAGTGCCGGAAGATGAGCCCATCAGTTTGGAAGACACTCAAAATACGACTGGGGAAGAGCTGCCTCCTCAAAGTAGAGTTGACTGTGATGGTGTAAATGAAGTAAAATTTTTGATACCTTCATTTGCTGATGGGGCACAACTCAAAATGAGGAGAAAGAGCTATAAATATCCATTAATAATCAGAACCTGGAATGTATGAAGTATGAATCTAGGAAAATTGGAAGTTGTCAAAAATGAAATGAAATGGAATGCATAAACATCAGTATCCTAGCAAGCTGACACGATCTGGTATTGGCCATTTTGATTCTGACAATCACATGGTTTATTATGCCGGGAATGACAAATTAAAGAGGAATGGTATCACATTCACCATCAAAAAGAACAGTTAAGATCTATCTTAAGTACAATGCTGTGATAGGATAATATCCATACACCTAAAAGGAAGACAAGTTAATACAACTGTTATTCAAAAGTATGCACCAAACACTAAAGCCAGTGAGAGTGAAATTGAAAAATTCTACCATCTTCTTCAAGGAGCTCTGATAGCATAGTGGTTACAAATCAGTCTGTGAACCTCAAGGTCAGAAGCTCGAAACTACCAGCTATTCTGTGGGAGAAAGATGAGGCTTTCTGTTCCCGTAAAGATTTACAGCCTCGGAAACCCTGTATACAGGGTTGCTATGAGTCGGAACCAATTCCACGACACATCACCACCACCATCTTTTTCAATTTGAAACTGATTAAATATGCAATCAAAATGTATTGATAATTACTGGTGATTGGAATGAAAATAATTTGAGAAGCTGGATTATATCAAGAAAAACATGGTCTCAGGATTAGAGGAAGACTCATTAACAACCTGCTATACACAGATGACACAACCTTGTTTGTTCAAAGCCAAAAGGACTTAAAATACTTACTGATGAAGTTCAGAGATCACAGTGTTTGGTATGGGTTGCACCTCAATGTAAAGAAAGCAAAAATCTTCACCACTGGACCAATCAATAATATCAGTATAAATTCAGAAAAGATTGAAGTTGTCACTTTGCTTCGGCAAACCATCAACACTCATGGAAGCAGCAGTCAAGAAATCAGACAACGTATTGCATTAGGCAAATCTGCTGCACAGATCTTTTTAAAGTGTTGAAGAGCAAAGATGTCAGCTTGAGGACCAAGGTGCCTCTGACCCAAGCCATGGTATTTTCAATAATGTCATATGCACACGAAAGCTGGACAGTGAATAAGGAAGACCGTAGAAGAATTGACGCATTTGAGTTATGTTGTTGGAGGAGAATAGTGAAAGTGCCATGGGCTTCCAGAAGAACCAATAGATCTGTGTTGGAAGAAGTGCAGCCAGAGTGCTCCTTGGAGGCCAGGATGGCCAGACTTCGTCTCTCATACTCTGGAGACAGCAGAACATGCATGAATTCCACACTTTCTACACATACAATTCAGTGACCTTGATGAAGTTCTTCGAGTTGGACAACCATTCTATTTGGACAACCAGCTTCGAGTTGTCCACCCCACCCATGAGCATAAACTCCCTGCCCCCTCAAGCTTCCTGTGGAACCTTTTGATAGTTTGATCTGACAGAGTTTGTTCTTTAAAAGAACATAATGCCCAAGAGGGACATTCTTTACATGTAAAGTTAAGCACAACTGTTGATTGGTTTTAAGAAGAGTCCAGAGAATCTATTCCATTTTAAGATGTAAAAATTACTTTATGGCAATGAATTCAGCGTCTGTGCCTCTGAGGAGTCTGGCATCCAGGAGGACAGCTGACATCTTCTTCACCAGAAGATTGAGGGGGAAAAAAAGCGCTTCTTCCTAATCCAGGTGTAAGCGGTTAGAATCTCATGAGACATACATAACTTTTCCTCAGTGAAAACCAAATGCAAATACAATTTCAGTTCCAAAAGGTACAAAGAGGTTCATCTGCCCTTTCCTGAGATATTTCTTATCCAGTGATACCCAGTCTGACTGCTGATCACCTGTCTATTAGTATGAAGCAGATCACCAGGTCTTTCTTCTGACACACCTCCTCCAGACTTTCGGTGAGCAGCGGAGCACATTAGACGTCTGCGCCATGCAGAGACTCCTAAACAGGTACTATGAGGCTGGAAGCTATGTCACTGGAGTATTTCATATACCAGCAGGGTCACCCCTGGTGGACAGGTTTCAGTGGCGCGTCCAGACTAAGAGAGACCAGGAAGAAAGGCCTGGAAATGTGCTTCTGAAAACCAGCTGATGGAAATCAGGCAGATTCCAAGAGAACGTTGTCCAAACGTGCCAGAATGCCGGAAGGCACTCAAAATCTCAGAGGGGCTTCAAAAAGCTTATGGATGTTTTCCAAGATGTTTCAATTGTATTTTTACCACAAGCTTTTTGAAATCGTACCTAACCGTGCTCTCAGACATACAGATGCTTGTGAAGATGGAGCAAGGACCAGGCAATGTATACATGTTCTACACAAGGGCCACATGATTTAGAAACCTTTCAATTGTAACTAGCAAGGAAAATATTAATAACTATTGTTGTTGTTGTTAAGTGCCGTTGAGTTCGTTCCAACTCATAGTGACCCTGTATAGAGTTTCTGAGGAGTGGCTGATGGATTTGAACCACCAACCTTGAGGTTAACCTTTTTGTACTTATTCTGGAGTGCCACACCAGAAGTCCACAAGCAAATAAAAACATGCAAGAAGATCCACTAGTCATAACGTCTTCATGGCCAGAAGTGGATTTTGAATCAGCTAATGGAGTATCTTTTCTCCTCTTTGAAAGAGATGGAATATAGAACATAAATAATTCCCTGGAAATAAATCAGGTATTTAGTTCCACTTAATTTCAGGTAAAATGTTATGGCAAACAAAATTATTTTATGATACATGTGTGTGTGTGTGTGTGTGTGTATTTCCCCCCCCCTCCCTTTAACATCCTGTTTATTCAGAATTAAGTCCCATTAAGTCTTAAAAATAATTCTACTGTGGCTGAAAGCTGAATTGTTCGGCTCTCTCCGATGCATGTTTATTAAGAACAATTTGTCCTCGTGCTCTGTTGTGTGCGTAGGCACTGGTAACTGCTGTCGTAGTCCTCTCGTACTGGCATAACAAAAATACCACAAGAGGCTGGTTTCCCATTTGTTGTCTAAGATGTTAGGAAGGTGGAAGTCTGAATTCAGGGTACAGGCTGTAGGGGGCTGTGTTCTAGCTGTGTCAGCTCTGGGGAAAGCGCCTTGTCTGTTCAGCTTTCGTTTCTGGGTTCCTTGGTAATCTCCATGTGGTTTTAGCATCTTTCCTATTCCACCTCTGTTTCTCTTGCTTGCTTGTTGAATCTTAATTGTATATGTCAAAATAGATGGACTCAGAACACTCCCTACATGAATCCTGCATCACCAATATACCAAAGACATCCTGTTCCCATATGGGATGTCAACCACAGGCATGTTGTTGTTAGGTGTTGTCGGACTCACAACAACCCTACAGACAATAGGCTGGAACACTGCCCAATCCTGCACTAGCCTCCTAAGTGTTACTATGTTTATTCCCTTTGCTCCTGCCACTGTGCCAATCCATCTCATTGGGGGTCTTACTCTTTATTCTCTGACCCTCCACTTTACCAAGCATGATGTCCTTCTCCAGGGACTGGTCCGTCCTGATAACATATCTAAAGTATGACAGATTAAGTCTGGTCATTCTTTCTTCTAAGGACCCTTCTGGCTGCACTTCTTGAAAGGCAGATTTGTTTGATCTCCTGCAAGTCCATGGTTCATTCATTTTTGTCACCAGGACCATAATTCAAATGTATCCATTCTTTTTTGGTCTTCATC
>NW_006409018.1:286160-287669 GCF_000296735.1 Chrysochloris asiatica | reverse complement strand
AGAATGATGAGGCTTTCTGCTCCCGTAAAGATTTACAGCCTTGGAAACCCTGTATAGGGTCGTTATGAGTCAGAACTGACTCCACAGCACATAACCACCGCCACCAACTTCCAATTGGAAAACCATCCTTGGACATTCGGTTGATCTGAGGATATTCAGAAATATCACTGAAGAAAGCCTTTCCATCCCCAGAACACCAGAAGTGAGAATTTTTATTTTCTTCCCAGCACTTTGAAGGAAATAAAAGTTGATTCTTCTCCACACACTGCCTCCCTTCTTTGATTTAAAGCATATCTCCTGTTCACCTTTGGCTTGGTGTTCAGTTGTAAAATTTAAAATATGCATTCTAGCTGCCCGCAGGAATGGAAAAGGTCTTTGTGTAGCACGCACTTGCTGACTGGCAAAATCAAAGTGGAGGGGTGGGGGGCGGGTTGTATTGCTCAATCAGCTTCACACTTAATGGTCATTTAAACCTATTGTTCTACCTTGCCTGAAGTAATATTTTAGCTGGCTTTGTGTGGCTGGTTAAATGTAATATTGGAATAAAATATTATTCAGATGTATCTCAAATCAAAAGAATGTCAGCTATGGGATTTTCCATACAAGCAGGAGCTAAGAGGTCTGTGCTAATCTGGGTTTGCAACGCTAAGCAAATCCTTCACGTGTATTTTAACTGGGTTCTTTTTTTTCCTTTCTTGACTCTGTCTCTGAGGAGTTGGGAGGAGGTGTCTCACACACAACTCCTGCATCGGATTTCAGTTGTGTGTTCAGATTAGGATCATCAGATGTCTGTGGTCTCTTTTGACCACATTTCTAAGCTCTTCATAACCCAAGGCTCAATTATACCCCACGCTGTCTTCAAGTCCTCTCTCATTCATAGGGCCTGTGATGTTTAAGGTTTTGTGTCAACTTGAAGGAGTCAGGATTCCCAGTGGGTTTGAAGATGAGATGTGGTCATCCCCACAGAGAGATCTAATACAGTGTCTAGTTAACTCTGTGGTGATTGGCTATGAACAGGGTAGTTAACTCATGATGATTGGCTATGATCAGGCATAGTTAACTCTATGATGATTGTCTATAAGCAGTGCAGTTAATTCATGATGATTGACTATGAGCAGGCATAGTTACCTCTGTGATGATTGGCTATGAGCAGCCAATCAATTGGGAGGCTGTTTCCTTGGGGGTGTGGCCTACTTCCAATAGAATGAACATTTAGGCAAAGCTTCCTTGTTTTTCTCCTGGGTCTGAATCTTGTATGTGGTCCATTCTCCAACTTCTTGTTCTATGGACTTGAGCCAGTGGCCTGCTCTTTATCTGCCTGCTTGCCTACCAATCAGACCTGTCTGCCTGCCTTACCTGTCTACCTGCTAATCTTGGTTCATCTGATCTGGACTTGGGACTCCTGTTTTCCTCTCATCCTTCCTGTGCTGCCTGGCAATCTTGGGTCATCCAAACCAAACTTGGAACTCTCCCTTCTTTATAATTATGCACCATTTCTTTGACATAAAC
>NW_006409018.1:282000-285260 GCF_000296735.1 Chrysochloris asiatica | reverse complement strand
TCCAATATATTTTATTCAAACGAGAGTTTGAGTTCTTGTAGCACAGTCATGTGACTAAGACAAATATTATTTGTACCTATTTGAGAATGACTTGTCTTTGTGATGTCAATGGTGTGTTTTCAATCAATTTCTTTTGATATTAAAGAGATTAAGCAACTAAGTAAGCAGGCACAGAAATGGGGAGATGGATACCAAGCTACATGGAGATCTTCAAGGAACTAAGAAACAGTAGAAGACAGAAATCTTCCTACAGAGCTGACAGAGTGGGAAAGCCTTCCCTTGGAGTTTCTGCCTTGAATTCACATTTCTAGAGGAAGTGCAGCCAGAGCGCCCCCTGGAGGCCAGGATGGCCAAACTTCATCTCTCATACTTCAGACATATTGTCAGGAGGGACCAGTCACTGGAGAAGGACATCATGTTGGTAAGGTGGAGGGTCAGAGAAAAAGACGAAGACCCCCAATGAGATGGATTGACAAAATGGCAGCACTGATGGACTCAAGCGTGGCAACAGTAGTGGGGTTGGCCCAGGATCGGGCAGTGTTTCGTTCTGCTGTTCATAAGGTTGCTATGAGTTGGTATTGACTCGATGGCACTTAACAAAAACAACAACAAAGCAGGGATACATCAATTTGACCTGTTATAGGCTTGTTTTTTCGGTCTCTGCATGATGCAAAGGGTTAGCATTTAAATGTTAACTGAAAGGTTGCTGGTTGAGACCCACCCATCGGCACCATGGAAGAAAGGCATGACAATCTCCTTGTATAAAGATTGCAGTTAGGAAAATCCTATGCAGATTATTTCTACTCTGAGATGAGGTGAGTAGCTTTCAAAAAGTTTGTGGGAAAATTTCATTATTTTTCAATTCCATTTTTCCACAAACTTTTGAAGTCCCGTCATATAACACATCGGGTTGCTATAAGTCTGTCAACGATTGTTTCCTTATCTACTGAATGTTGTTTTTTGCTTATTATTTATTTAAATGTATTTGAAAATCACTCTATTCTTCGTGGTGCTGTGGATTCAGCGTGGAGCTACTGACCGCAATGTTGGCGGTTCAAACCCATCAGCCTTCTTTGGGAGAAAGAGGAGGCTGTCTGGTCCCGCAAAGATTTACAGTCTCGGAGACCCAATCTAGGGTCGCTGTGAGATGTAAGAGATTTAACGGCAGTGGCTTTGGTTTTGGTATTGGTATCTTCTGTACTTAAACATGAAAACACTTCTTTCCAAACATAAAGAAAAAAAAGAATTGATTTGCTCAGGTTTCTACCTATAGATTGTAAAGAGACCATGTGGAAATACGATGATTGCATTTGCGCTGTTGAGAATAAGGGACAAGGCCCTGTTCCTCCATGGCGCCTTCATAAATCATTGTGGAAAACTTGTAAATGTTGCCACATGCCACAAAATGCCCCCCCAGAGCCCCAAGATGCTGAGGGAGACGAGAACAAATCTCCCTCTAGATCCTTGAGGTACCCCACCTCTACAGACACTCTAAGTGTAAGGATGGCTGCACAGCCCCAAGAATGTAACTGAGGTCACTGGACTGTACATGCAGAAAGTGTCCAATGGGTGTCTGTTTTACTGTGTATGAGGGGACTTTGAAAAACGCATGGAACAAATCCATTATCTTGGAATTCCATTTTTGCACCAACTTTTGAAGCCTCCATGTAGATTCTCAGCTCACAGCCCCCAGAATTGGGAGATAATACATTTCTGGTGTTTAAGACCACCCATTCACTAGGTGGTGATGTGGCAAATTAAAACAGGAATCAGAAGCAATTTGATAAAATATAAATGGAGTCCTGGTGTGGTGCTGTAGCATAAGCACTTGATTGAAAGGTTGGTTTGAATCGTAAGGTTGGCAGTTCAAGCTCACCAGCTGATCCTCAGAAACCCTGCACAGTTGCAATGAGTCAGAACTGACTTGATGGCATTTAACAACAACAATAACATTATAGATACATCTATAAATCTCTAGAGTCCTGGCGTGGCGCTGTGGGTTAATGTGCCAGACTGCAAAGCAGTTTGAACTACAAAGTTGGTGGTTCAAGCTCACCAGTCGCTCCTTGGAAACCCTATACAGGATTGCTATGGGTCGGAACCAACTTGATGGCACTTAACAACAACAATAACAACAAAATATATCTCTATCTATATATGGAGACATGGTGTGGCACTGTACAATCAGCACTGGATTACGAACAACAAGGTCCATAGTTCAAATACACCAGCTGCTCTTCAGAAACCCTATACAGGGTCACTATGAGTCTGAATTGACCTGATAGCATTTAACAACAACACCAACAAATAGTATTTATATATTTGAAGATGAAGTAGCTACAATATGATCTCTACAATATTCCCTACAACATGAGCAAACTTTAAAAATCACTTTAGATGGAATCATGAGCAAGTTTATCAGAGTTTAGGATGAGTTTTACTATTATTAATAGAGTCCTGGTGTAGCCTTGTTGGATCAACACTGGATTGCTAAGCACAAGGTTGGCAGTTCAAACCCACCCGCTGCCCCTTGGAAACCGTGTACAGGGTCGTTATGAGTCGGAACCCACTTGATGGCACTGACTGTACAACAATAAATATATTAATACCCATGACCCTGTAGTGTTTCACTCTGTTGTGAGACTCTGTAAGTCACAGTTAAACCCATAAGTAACAAGAAATGCAATCATGTTGCAGAAACTCCTGTTTCTGGAAGTTCCTTTGAGTAACTTCCTGGAGTGGATTCTGGGTGTCATTCTGGGTGTGGAGGGAGAGTCTTTGAAACGGTAAAACAACATTGTCACTGGGTTATCCCGACATCATATATCTGGGTCCCATTGGATGCAGACCAGCTGCTCCTCAGAAACCCTATACAGGGTCTCTATGGGTCAGAACTGACTCGATGGCACTTAAAAACAACAACATTGGATACAGAAGACAGTCACTTCCTGGAGGAGCTTGGCAAACAGAACGGCCCATTCCTTTCAGCTGCAGTTTTGAGGGTTCTCACTGGAAAAGGATGATTGAAATGATAATCTCAGAGCTGGATTAAATCATCCAGTGTTCTTCCCACAAGAGAACCGTGGCTCCCTGCCGTCTGAATGGCATTTGTGTAGCTAATGCCTCTGGAAATATAGACGCGGGAGCACACAGTGGGAATGTTAATGCTTCCCTTTGGTTTTTTTTTTTTTTTTTTGCCTCTGCTATGTGTGTGTGTGAACACGGATCTTTTTGTTTATTTTTTTATTTATTATTAAAAT
>NW_006409018.1:279042-280733 GCF_000296735.1 Chrysochloris asiatica | reverse complement strand
GGGCACCATGAGTGGGATCTACTTATGAAATATCAGACACTGGAAACCTTGCAGAGCACAGTTCTGACATACATGGGTACTTTGTAAGTTGGGGAATCAATTGGATATCGTTTTGGACATAGAAAAAAAAAACCCACAATTTTCCTTCAGATGATACCTTGGTGTTCCTATACCATCTGTCCACTCTGTGTCTGTATTTGAACATCACAAACGTATCAAGAAGGAGTGAGAAAAATGTTTGGTGGTGATGGTGGTGGTGGTGGTTGAGGATGAGTACCATCAAGTTGGTTCTGACTTATAATAGTGAAGCTGTATAGACTTTCCGAGTCTGTAAATCTTTGTTGTTAGGTGCCGTGGAGTTGGTTCTGACTCATAGCGACCCTGTACAGGGTTTCCGAGGCTGTAAATCTTTATGGGAGCAGAAAGCCTCATCTCTCTCCCTCAGAGCAGCTGATGGGTTTGAACTTCTGACCTTGAAAGCAGATGTTTACAACCCTAACTTGTGGGTGTTGTGTTGTTAAATGCTGTAGAGTAGGTTCCAACTCATCGTGACCTGTATAGGATTTCCGAAGAACAGATGGTGGCTTTGAGTTGCCAACCTTGTGGTTAGCAGTCCAGTGTTTGCCCTACAGAAGGTACCGGGGCTCCATGAAGGTACTGTTATTTTGTCATTAGTTGTTGCCGAGTCAACTCAGACTCCTGGTATTCCTACATGCGTCAGAGTAGAACTCTGCTCCGTAGGGTCCTCAGTGACTGAGTTTTTGGAAGCCAGACCTTTCTTCCAAGTGCCTCTGAGTGTATTCAAACCACCCACCTTTCAATTAGCAGTCCAGCACATCCACCGTTGGCACCCTCAGGGACTCCTTCTGGTGACATATAGATGGAGAAAAAGACTTTGATATTCCAAATCCCCAGAGCAAGTAAGAAAAAAATAAATCCAGGACACGAACAACCCATGACGTCTAAGGCAACTCCCCTTGTCCACATTTGCCTCCACGCTCATCCTTGGTTTCAAAACATTCTGTTCCCTGCATGAAAGCGAGAAAGGACCGAGTTCAATTATACAGCCTGCAAGCCTCCCAGTTACATTTCTTGCTCCAAACAGAGCACATTTTCCCTGTGGTTTCATTAACTCGCTGAAGCCTCGTTCCCTCCCTCCCAATCAATATTTAGACTGGGTCAGTGTGAAATGAAATTCACCTCAAACCATGACCGGAGAAGTTGTTTGAAGCATGGTACTGCCTTTTAAACGATTGCGCAGTTCATCTAAGATACAACTCTGGGTCTCATCTAGCCTAGACTTAAAGAGAAAGAAGGAAATTAAAGACTCAGAGAAGAAACTTGAATTCTGGACAGATAATCTGCACAAACCACAGGCTCATCTGCTTTGAGACCAGAGGAGCTAGATGGTGCCCGGTTACTTCTGGAACATTCTAATGGGATCCACAATAGATAGAGTCTAACAGAATTCAAATTCTTAAACGTCTACATTTACTTAACTGTATGAGACTGAACTCAAAAGCCACCATAGTACGACAAACTTAAAATATTTACTGATGAAGATCAAAGACCACAGCCTTCAGTATGGATTGCATCTCAGTGTAAACAAAACAAAAACACTACTGGACCAATAAACAACATTCTTAGCCATGGAGAAAAGATTGAAGTTGTCAAGGACTTCATTCTTCTTG
>NW_006409018.1:263458-278476 GCF_000296735.1 Chrysochloris asiatica | reverse complement strand
GGCACCTAATAAAAACAAATGAGACTGAAGGACTCCCTGAGACTATTGTCCTGAAATAGTCTTCAAATCTCAAATCAAAACTAGATCCTGAGGTCACCTTGCAGCTAAGTAACAAATTACTTTACAAAATAAATGCCATTTGGAAGCAATGTATTCCTTTACAAAATCACCTCTGGGAGATGGTCAACAGTGACTTTAAAACTAAGACGGGAATTTAAGGAGTCAGGGAGACTAGATGTATAGAAACAGAACAACCAGAATGGAAATCATGTGAAGGTTCATGCATTGTAAAGAGTGTAACCAGTCTTATTAAACAGCTTGTATAGAAATGGTTGAGTGGGAACTTCAACTGCTGTATAAAACTTCTCCCTGAAATCAAATTATTCTTATGATGATTGTATTTTTTTAAAGGCAAAGGTAAATAAAAGTCCACCCAAAAGAAAACTTTAATCCTCCAAACAAAGTTTTTCAACAGATAAAAAGAGAAGGTATGGTTTACAAGATAGTGAAATGGTTGGTGGCTTGAATTGACTCATTGGTGCTGCAGAAGAAAGGCCTGGCTGTTTGCTTCATTAAAGCTCACAGTCAAGAAAACCCCATGAGGTGGTTCTAGTCTGTCACCTGTGGGGTCTCCTAAGTCACAAATGAACCACAGAAATCTATGACAAAGGGAGAAGGTACATTATAGCGAGATTCCCGATGCCACAACTCCTTCAACCCCACAAAGAACTAATGTTTGGACTTGAGGAGACCTGGGAACTCCTTGAAAGTATCTTCTGAAAGATTTTTGAGGTGTATCTTTTTACGGATGTATTATCCACCTAAGAAGGAGCCCTAATTGCACAGTGATTTAAGCACACGGTTGCTTACCACTAGGCTGACAGTTTGAGCCCACCCAGCAGCTCTGAGGACAAAAGAGCTGGCAATCTGCTCCTGTAATAATTGCAGCCTTGGGAACTCTACGTAGGGGACAGCTACACTCTGTCCTCCGGGAATGAGCTTCACAGCACGGGTCTACTCTTTGCAAGGCTCATTGGCCATTTGTTTATTTCTGGCATATAGAATAATTGCTGACAATTAACCGTGCAAATACTGGTGACTTTGTGTTATTTTTAACAAGAGAACTGTATTATATGACAGTTCAGGGGGCTAATGTTGCTGTGAGGTGTCATTGAGTTGATTCAGAGGCAGAGTGACTGGTGTACAACAGAACGGAACATTGCCCAGTCCTGCACCAGCCTTAGAATGATTGTTACACTTGAATGTGTTGCTGCTGCCTCTGTGCCAATCCATCTCGTTGGGCATCTTCCTCTTTTACGGTGACCCTCCACTTTACCAAGCATGAGGTCCTTCTCCAGGGTTTTGTCCTCCTGCATACTATGTCTAAAGTACAAAGCATGTGAGACAAAAATCTCACCTTCTTTGCTTCTGAAGAGCATTCTTGGTTTACTTCTTCCCAGACAGATTTGTTCCTTCTTTTGACAGTCTATGTTCATGATTCAAATGCACTGATTCTTCTCTGGTCTTCCTTATTCATCGTCAGTGCGGACAGCAACAACTATGATAACAATGACACCACTAGCAACGCCAGTAACAATAACACACCAACAAAGCCAATAATAACAATGACCACAATAGCACCAACACCAGTGACAACATCAGTATCACACCAGCAACACCACGAGTGGATAATAACAACACCCATGACAACTACAATGACAGCAACATCACCACCCCACCAACAATGATGCCAATGAGAACAGGAACATCAGCAACTCCACCAGTGGGAACACCACCACCACCACCGAGAAAACAATAGGAGCACCAATGATTACAACAACAACAACAATACCAACAATGCCAACACCCACACCACTACCGGCAGCACCAACACGAATGCCGGCACCTACACCAGCAACAGCTGCCAAGTCGCGACCCACGTAGAGGTGAATTGAATTAGAGAGGATTGCGTTAGGCGATTTTGTTTTGCTTTATTTCACGACCTCTCTGGGATCCTCAGGCCCAGCTGGATAATAAGCAAGCACAAATATTTGAATTTTGTTGTTATTTATCACCAGCAAAAGCAATCACGATGTTTCACAGCCGTTCTCCCTTCCTCACCCCCTGAGGCGGTTCACGCCATGAAACTGAGCGGCATAGATCAACAGTGATTAAACAGTGAACACTTCCATGAAAAGCGAGACTTCCACCCCATGTTCCAGCCAGCCCGTTCATAGAGTCTCTATGTGCCCAGGAAACAAATCATCCCTCCAAGAGTCTGGAGACCTCAGCACTGGCAGCCTGTAGATTTCATGAATATTCTGGGCGTATAAAGAGCTGGCAGGGGCAGGGGTTGTGGAGATAATTCTGTCAGCTCAGATTGCTGAAGATCTTGTCTGAAGTAATGAAACTCACACGAATCTCCTTTATAGGTACAGGACAAAAAGCCCAATCACACCAGGAACACAGGCACACTCTGAGATACTCTTTTTGATTACCCTGTTTTTTAAATTTGTAATTTGGATGAAAGTTACAGAGCCCCTTGGTGTTCCAGTCAACAATTGATATACATTTTGTTTCATGACATTCTTTGTGAATTCCACATAGTAACAGCCTTCTTCCTACTTCCTTCCTGTGTTTCCTGTTTCCATAGGCCCTTCTTTCCTGTCCCTTTCTGCCTCTGACCTTTCTCCACGGGCTTTGACCTCGTGTGGTCAGTTGTTCACAAGACTGTGGACCTTCCTGGTGTAACCATTGATCTTATTGTTGGATCGGACATTTCACCACAGGGGTGAATTCCGTTCCACACTCGAGGGTTCCACCAGGCTCTCTCAGACGGGTAAGGTGGGCTGTTTTTTTTTTTTTTTAATGTTTTATTGCGAATTATGTGATAGTTTACATGGGAGAACATTAGTTTTACATTCATTCTATTGTATATAGTCTCATTGCCATGGTTACAGTCCCCTCCATACAATCCTTCCCCCGTACCCCCGAGGTCTTCAGCACACAGTCGCTCTCCCTCTCTGGATCTAAAGTCTCCAGCTGCTCCCTCGCTCCACGTCATCATCTCTGGCTCCATTTCAGGCATCACTGCTTCTCTGGCAGGGTCGGTGGGCTGTTTTTTATTTTGATTTTTGTTAAACTTTTTTCTCCTACTCTATCCAAGACCTCCTATCGTGGCCATAATCAGAGTGGTTGGTAGTGGGAGCCGGGCACCCTCTGGTACTTCTGGTCTTTGGGTTGTGGAGCCTGTGGTTCACATGGTCATTTCCATGTGGTTTTGTTTTCCCAGGACTCAGGTCTCTACACATCTATGTCTTGTGAATGAGAATCATTCTTAGGAGAAGACCACTAAATGATCAGATGCAGCCTTGCTCCCTGGCTCAGTTCTGTAGGGCTGCTTTAATATTAATACCAAAAGGGGGTGGTTTTATCAAACAGAAATTTATTCTCTCAAAGTTTGGGAGGGTAAAAGTTGAATTCAGGTAACTGGCTCTAGGGGAAGGCTTTCTTTTCTTTCTGCTCTAGAAGAAAATCCTTATCTCTTGAGGTTTTGCTGGTTCCTTGGGCATCTCTGTGGCATAGCATTTATCTATGCTTGTTTGTTTTTGTGCATAATCACTTCTTTTTTACATCTCAAAAGTGATCTACTCCCTCCCCACCGCAACCATAGAAACCCCAAAACAAAGCAGAGGGACTAGAAGCAAATACTGTTGTATGATGATGCACGGAGGGGAGTGTAGTCATTGCAATGAAGCGATGAGTGTACAACTGTTGTTCTCCCATGTAAACTATCACTGAATTCACAATAAAAACTTAAAAAAAAAAGTTGGACTTACACAGAAATTGTCTTATTAACATAACAAAACACACTTCTCAAAAACAAATAACTCAGGACACCATTTATGGGCCTGGTGTGGGGTTGTAGGCTAATGCGTCAGACTGCAAAGTCCTTTGAACTGCAAAGTCAGTGGTGGTTCAAGCTCACCAGCTGCTCCTTGAAAACCCTATACACGGTTACTATGGGTCAGAATCGACTCGATGGCACTTCACAACCACAACATGAATGCAAAGAACTGGGAATGTGCCATGGACTTCCATGTGTAAATCTGTGTCTCAGGAAGTGCTGTCAGAATACTCCTTAGAAGGAAGACCAGTGAGACTTCGTCTCTCACACTTTGGATATGTTGTCAGGAAAATTCGATCTCGAGAAGGACTTCATTCTTGGTAAAAGTAGAGGGTCTGTGAAAAAGAGAAAGACCCTCAGTGAGGTGGATTGACACAGTGGCAGCAGCAATGCGTTCAGATATAGTAACGATTATGAAGATTATACAGGACCGGGCAGTGTTCCGTTCTGTTGTGCTTGGGGTCACTGTGAGTCGGAACCTACTCGATGGCACCTAACAACAATAACAATGACAACAACAACGTGCATGTTTAATAGAAAACGTCAGTGTTGGGCAGGCTCCTAACGCTGACTCCATCATGGCTCAAATGAATCAAAAATTCCAAAGTAATATAATTTTATCAGGATCTTTGAACCAAAGATTTTGGGTTGGTTGATGATGATTTCAGCACACATAAGACTTCAAGGACCCATGCTGGGACAAGATGAAAGGTCTCATAGGAGCCTGGCTCCCATGATCCCAGGGTCCGAGAGCTGGGGCTTGAAGTCCTCTGGAATCCTGGACACAGAACGTGGTCTTTGAACTTCTGCTGTTTTCTGGAAGAATAAATTCCCAGTATCTCAGTGACCAGCTCACCTTGACACCGTCGTGTATAACCAGACAAGCTGCTGTTAGTGGTCCAATAGCATTCAAGCCATAGCTCTTTGCTTTGTTGTTGTTGTTGTTAAGTGCTGTCGAGTCGGTTCTGACCCATAGTGACCCTGTATAGGGTTTCTGAGGAGCAGCTGGTGACCTTGAACCACCGACCTTGCAGTTCAAGGACTTTAAAGTCTGACTGTTTTGCCCACTGTGCCAGATTGTTGCTGTTGTTAAGTGCTGTTGAGTCGATTCCGACCCACAGCAATCCTGTATAGGGTTTCTGAGGTGCTGCTGGTGAGCTTGAACTGCCGACTTTGCAGTTCACACGACTTTACAGTCTGATGCATTAGCCCACAGCGCCACACCAGGACTCCAGCTCTTTATGTGCATAGGTACATAGGTTTCTAACTGGTTTTACTACAGGCTTTGTTCTGTTGCACACTGGGTTGCTATGGGTCAGAACTAACTTCATGACACCTAGTAACAGCAGTTGGGAGTCTAACATTTAATAACATGACCTACAGTGTCCTGAACAAGAGGACTCTCTGTTTGCATAAAGCAAAACTTGTCATTCGATTTCATACTTTATTCCCAGATGGAAATACATTAACAGGGATGAAAGCTGTTGTTGATAGGCTCCATCAAGTCGGTACTGACTCATAGCGATTCTATGTACAACAGAATGAAACACTGCCTCGTCCTGGGCCAACCTCACAATTGTTGCCACGGTTGAGACGATTTCCACTCCAGGACAACAACATAGGGTTTCTGAGGAACCACTTGTGGTTTTGAACCACCAGCCTTGTAGTTCAAACAGACTTTTTGGTCCAGTGCTTATCCTATTGTACCACAAAAGAACTCCCCACATAGTAGAATTATCCTATAGGGTCGGAACCAACTCGACAGCACTTAACAGCAAATCCTTGTGGATATGTTGTTGGTGTTGTTAAGTGCCGTTTAGTTAATTCTGACCCATGGTGACCTTATATAGGGTTTCCGATGAGCAGCTGGTTAGTTTGCACTGCCAACTTTGCGATTCAAACTGACTTTGCAGTCCAGCGGGTTAACCCACAGCGTCACCCCCTTTAATTGTGAGTAAGGCTGGGGACTGGGCAGTGTTTCTTTATGTTGTTCATAGGGCCCATGTGTGTTGGAAGCTACTCCAAGGCACCTAACATAAACAACAAAAATCCGCTTGGGAAATGGCTTGTCTTTGTTATGAGAATAAGGGAAGATTAATTTAGAATGGGAGTCCTGGTGTGGCGCTGTGGGTAAATGCGCCAGACTGCAAAGCCGGTTTAACTGCAAGGTCTACGGTTCAAGCTCACCAACTGCTCCTTGGAAACTGTAGATAGGGTCGCTATGGGTCAGAGTCCACTCGAAGGCACTTAACAACAACAACAACAACAATTTAGGGTGAGTCCAGAGTCAGTGTCTGTTGAGATGTAAAAGGTATTTTAAAAGGCTTGCAAAAGAGGAGTCCCTGGTGTGGCGCTGTGGGTAAATGCGCCAGACTGCAAAGCCGGTTTAACTGCAAGGTCGACGGTTCAAGCTCACCAACTGCTCCTTGGAAACTGTAGATAGGGTCGCTATGGGTCAGAGTCCACTCGAAGGCACTTAACAACAACAACAACAACAATTTAGGGTGAGTCCAGAGTCAGTGTCTGTTGAGATGTAAAAGGTATTTTAAAAGGCTTGCAAAAGAGGAGTCCTGGTGTGGTGCTGTAGGTTAATGCGCAAAGTCGGTTTGAACTACAAAGTCAGCCTTTCAAACTCACCAGCCGCTCCTTGGAAACCCTATACAGGGTCGCTCTGAGTTGGAAACAACTCATCTGCACTTAACAACAGCAATAGACATAAAGAAGAGCCCTGGTGTGTTAGTGTAGGATAAGCACTGGACTGCTAGCCACAATATCAAAAGTTCAAACTCACCAGCCACTCCTTGGAGACCGTATGACAGAGTCGTTATGAATTGGAAATGACTGGGTGGCAGTTAACAATAGGGAGAAATAGCTGGCAAGCCACATGAAGATCTGCCGGGAGCTAAAGTTCACAACCTTTGTCCAGAGCACACACAGAGAGAAAGCCTTCCCCTAGAACCAGCACCCTGAATGTGGACAGCCAGTCTCCTAAACTGTGAGAAAACACATTTCTGTTTGTGAAAGCCATCCCCTTATGATAATCCTGCGGCAGCAGGGCTGGAGAACTAAGACACAACTAACACCTTTTGTTGTGTATGGTGTGCTGATGGAGCTTAGTCTGGGGATGTTGACGATGTGCAGAAGCCAAGGGTGGTGGGGACGGTTGAGTAAAAGGTCAGGGAAGTTCAGAAAGCTTTGTCTGCGGGAGCTACTCAGTGCGTTTCAACACACAGATGCGTCTCATTAAAATGGGAGCGCATGCCTGTTGATGGGAGCTGGCACGCACAGAGGTTTTTAACCTGGGAGAGCCGTGGTCAACCTTTTCTTTTAGTGAGCTCTGGCTGCTGTAATGAAAGACCCTTCAGATTTGCGGGAGAAAGAGGAGACTTTGTGCTCCTGTGAAGTATTTGTGGGTGTAGAAGAGCACATTTGAAGCAGCTCTCTTTGAATCACGTTTCTCTAAAGTACATTCCTGCTGGAGAGCTGCTTGCATCCAAACTGATTTGAGAAACAATGAACCTTTGAAAGATTATGTTTTAGGAATCCAATGCCCCACAAAGACAAGGACACAATGACTTAAATTAAGATAGATTGTATGTCTTAGTGGAGTCCTGGTGTGGCGCTGTGGGCTAATGTGTCAGACTGCAAAGCCATTTGAATTGCAAGGTCGGTGGTTCAAGCTCACCAGTTGCGCCTTGGAAACCCTATACAGGGTCGCTACGGGTCGAAATCAACTTGACAGCATTTAACAACAACAACAACATGCGTTTTACTAAGGAGCTCTGGCAGTGTAATGGTTACGAGTTGGGCTGTTAACCTCAAGGTCAGCAGTTCGAAACTACCAGCTGTTCCTCGGAAGAAAAATGAGGATTTCTGCTCCCGTAAAGATTTACAGCCTCAGAAACTCTATGGGGGGTCACTATGAGTCAGATCCAACTCCACAGCACACCACCACCACATCTCTTTGTGATCCTTGGTGTGGCTCTGTAGGATAAATGCTGGACTGCTAACCACAAGATGGGCAATTCAAACCCTCCAGCCACACCTCAGAAATCCTATGCAGGGTCTGTAACTGACTCTACACCGTATAACAACAATGATTCTCTAGTACTACTATTGGAGAAATACCACATTTCTGTGTGATTTTAAAAACACAGAAATGTATTCACTCAAAGCTTCTTGTGGTTGTTAAGTGCCGTTGAATTGGTCACGACTCATAACGACCCTGTCTAGGGTTTCCAAGGTGTGGCTGGTGAGTTTGAACCGCCGACCTTGCAGTTCAAAGCGACCTTGTGGTTCTTTGCTGATCCGTCCAGTGAGATAAGCTCTTGGCTGCTAACCCAAAGGTTGGCTGTTTGATCTAACCAGCAGCTCCTTGGGAGAAAGAGATGGTATTTTGTGCCTTTAAAGCTTTCCAGCCTTGGAGACACTGTGGGAACAGTTCCACTTTGTCACACAGCATTACTGTGAGTTAGAATCAGCTCAATAGCAAAGGGGTTTTTTTGTTTTTTTTGTCTTACATTATAGGCTTATGCGAAAATTCATCAGAACAGTCAACTGGCTCAATCTTTCCTGAAAGGTTTGACATTGTTTTTGAATTCATTAACACATCAAGAATGCACATTTGGGATACATTTGGCCTCTCTCTGTATGCTTGCCTATGTACAATCAACACGGGGCCACGGTCTGTGTACTATCCTCACTTATTGTTTATGCTGAATTATATGTACTCTAATTTACGTGTGCTGTAAGGAGCTCTGGTAGTGTAGTGGTTACGAATCAGACTGCTAACCTCAAGGTCGGCAGTTCGAAACTACCAGCTGTTCTGTGGGAGAAAGATAAGGCTTTCTGCTCCTGTAAAGATTTGCCAGGTGGCACCATTGATGGACTCAAGTGTGGCAGCGGTAGTGAGGTTGGCCCAGGATCGGACATTGTTTCGTTCTGCTGTGCATGGGGTCGCTATGAGTCGGTTCCGACTTGATGGTACCTGACAACAACAACAAAGATTTGCAACCTTGGAAATCCTGTGCAGGGTCACTATAAGTTGGAACCAACTCCACAGTACTTAACAACAACAACAAAGTTATGTGCATTATAGGGTAAGCACTGGACTGCTAATGGTTGAAACCCACTCCCCTCTCTGCAGCAGAAAGATGAGACTGTCTGGTCACGTAAAGACTGAGCTTCAGAAACTCACAGGGTCGTTACATGTCAGAATTGACTTGATGGCCAGTGGGTTGGGTTTTAAGTTATGTGTATTTACTGGGAGCGCCGGAGGTTAGACACTCAGCTGTTAGCAGAAAGGTTGGTGGTTTGAAGCCAGCTCAGTAACTCCTGGTGATATGGGGTTGGCAGACAGCTTCCCTAAAGATTTACAATCTTGGAAACCTGATAGGGTAGTTGTACTGTGAGCAATTGTGTCGCTATGAGTCAGAGTCGACTGGACGGTGCTGGGCTTTTCGTTTCCCTCAGGGGCTCTGTCAGACTCTATCCAGCTGTGATGGATTCAGGCTGTCGGTGGGGGGGCTGCTTTCCAAAAGTGTGTGATCAGGCCTTTCTTCATACCTGCAAATGGTGGTCGGTGTCACATGGCGATGTTTGATGTTTACGGAATGAATCCGTGGCTCAGAAACGTGATATCCTGTCAGGTTTCCAGCACCTATTCCAGTAGAAGCCCCTTTCTGAGAAAGGGCTGAAAGTTCTAATTATACTCGGCAGCTCTGATGGATCTCTTGTCTGTGAATGCTGCTCCCTCAGGCTCTTCATGCTGGAAACATCGCAGTTGGTAAAGATCAAGTGTGAGCTTTTGCCCCGGGAATCCGGTGGCCTTTTATTGCCAGCCTGTGGACCCTGATCTAACGACACCGCAGGAACACCCATTTGCTGGCTGCCAGGGGACTCCATGGGTGAACTCTTCCACACACACCCACACACTGGAACTGTAGACCCTCTTGAAGAGGCAATATTTCATCGACTTGCTCTCTTGGAAGGTTTGCAGAGAATGAAACACTCAGTTGTGTGTCCCTAGAGAAAACACACAAAGTATATATTTTGTTGTTATTGAATGCCATGGAATTAGTTCCAATTCATAGCAACCCTATGCAGAACAGAACGAACCACTGCCCGGTTGTACGCCAATCTTACAATTACTGTTACAGTTCAACCCATTGTTGTTGTCACTGTGGTGATCCATCTCGTTGGGGGGCTTCCTCTTTTTTGCTGACCCTCCACTTTACCACGCATGAGGTCCTTCTCCAGGGACTGGTCCCTCCTGATAACATGTCCGAAGTATGAGAGATGAAGTCTGGCCATCTTCATCTTCTAAGGAACCAGAATCACCCGTTGAAGACACTTATTGGAGCAGAGTTCTGCTCTGATACACATGGGATCTCCGTGAGGAATAACTAACAGAAATAAGAAAACCACTGAATGAGTATGGAACCCGTACTAACTACAAAATGCCACACGGTACTCATTATTCAGAAGAGGAAAATGCACAGGGCAGATGTGCTCCTTTGGTTTCCTACACTAATCTTTATGGGAACAGACAGCTTCATCTTTCTTGAGTGAAACCCCTGGTATGTTTGAACCGGTGACCTTGTTAGCAGCCCAGTGCTTATCCCTCAGCACCACCAGGACTCCTTCAAAGTGTCTTGTTGTTGCTGTAGTTATGAAGTGCCATCAAATCTGTTCCTACTCACAGCATACGGTTTCCAATGAGCAGCTGGTGGGTTTGAACCGCCAACCTCGTGGTTCAAACCAAACTTGTGATTCAGTACTTATCCCACAGTGCCACAAAGTCCTCAAAATGTTTTCATCGTCTGGAAAGAACATAACCAAAGACTAAAATACATAACAGAAATACCACAAGGGGATGGCTGCCACAAATACTGTTTTAATTGCTCACACTTTGTTGTTAGGTGCCATCGAGTCAGTAATGACTCATAGCAACCTTATGCACAACAGAACGAAACATTGCCCGATCTTGGGTCAACCTGACTATTGTTGACACAGGTGAGTTCATCAATGCCGTCACTTGGCCAATCCATCTCGTTGTTGTTGTTGGTGGGGGGGTCTTCCTCTTTTTCTCTGGCCCTCCACCTTACCAAACATGATATTCTTCTCCAGTGACTGGTCCCTCCTGATAATATGTCCGAATATGAGAGACAAAGTTTGGCCATTTTGGACTCCAAGGAGCACTCTGGATGTACTTCTTCGAGAAAAATGAATTCAAGGCAGAAATTCCAAGGGAAGGCTTTCTAACTCTGTCAGCTCTGTAGGAAGGTTTCTGTCTTATATTGTTTTCTAGTTCCTTGAAGATCTCCATGTAGCTTGGTATCCATCTCCCCACCTCTATGCCTACTTACTTGTTTGCTTAATCTCTTTAATATCAACAGAAATTGATTGACATCACAAAAACAAGTCATTCTCAAATAGGATTCTAACCACAGGCACTGGGATTAGGATTTATAACAGCTCTGGTGTGGTGCTGTAGGATAGGAACTGGACTGCTCAGGGGTTCAAACCCAACAGTCTCTCCCAGAAATCCAATTCAGGGTTGCTTCAAGTCGGAACCAACCAAACTGCATTTAAAGCCAAGAACACAGACCGAAGTTTACTATTGATAACCAGGGGACAGGACTGTGAGAAGTTAAGGTTTTGTGTCATCTCGGTTGGACCAGGATTCTCCATGGTTTGGCAGTTAAGATATGGTTACTGCCTCCAAGCTGAGATCTAATACTATGTAATCTCCCCATGATGTCGTCTCATGGGATCAGTTCTGACCTGACATCATCATCCAAGATATTGTCGGATGCAATTTACAGCATGAGATTGTATCTTGAGTCAAATCTCCTTTGAGATAAATGAGGAGAGAGAAGTGGGCACAAGGAGAAGCCTGCTATCCTCAAGAAAGACGAGCCCCAGTGGGGAGCATTCTTTGAGCCTGGGGTCCTTGCTCTGTGAAGGAATTAGATGCCAAGACACGTGGAGATCTCCCAGGAACGCTGGAAAGACAGACAGACACTGAAAGGAGAGCAGGACCTTTCCCACAGAGCCCACGCCCTGTATCTGGATTACTAACCTCCTAAATTGTGAGAAAATAAATTTCTGTTTGTTACAGCCACTCCCTTTTGGTATCTCTGTTATAGCAGGTCAAGAAAATGAAAACAAGGAGGAATGCGAAGAGGTTGGTATCCCGAAGTGCAATTCACAGCCCTCGCGTTGGTTCTAACTCATATCAACCTTGTATAGGGTTTCTGAGGCGTAAATCTTCTGTGTTTCTCCTACGGAATAGCTGGTGGGTTTGAACTGCTGATCTTGAAGTTAACAGTCCGGTGCTTATCGTACAGTGTCACCTGGGGTCTTTCACTATTGCTATTGGGGATACAAAATTTCTGTTAAGGTGACGAAAAACATTAGGAATGGAGAGTTGTGATGGTTGATAATATAGCGGATGTGGTTCATGTCATTGAGCCGTACATGTGGAAACGGCTGAGATGTTGTGTTATTAAATATATCATCACCATATGAAAAATGAAGTACAATGATCATGTAGTTTTGCTCTCTGAAATCTGAGAAGAGGGAGGCTCCTGCTACAAATGATCCCTAGAGACGGTGTTGTTAAGTGCCGTTGAATCAGTTCTGACCCATAGCAGTTCCTGCATAGGGTTTTCGAGGAGTGGCTGGTGAACTTGAACTGTCAACCTTGGAGTGCAATAGGAACAAGAAAATATTTATGATATATAGTGATATTGTTTTGAGCACCTAGAAGTTTGTATTGTATGCATATGCTATGTAAGAGGAGAGTTCAAAAAGATGATGGCAAAAAATGCGGTATCTTTTCGTTCCATTTCTCCACAAACTTTTTGAAGCCCCTTCAAATGTTTGATTTTTCCAGGAAAGTTCCCATTCAGCTTATTTAAGGTTTTTATTGTGGATTGAGTGAAACTTTATAGGGCCTATCATCAGTTGTACATTCAACAAATCACATACCTTGTTTCATTACATTGATTATAATCCCCTCCCTGTACCATCAGTTAACAGTATTTCTCTCTATCCACTTTAGCTTTTTAAAAACAAACACACAAAAACCCCACTCAGGCATATATAATAATTTACATCTCCAAAGGGCACATCCTGCAAGTCTGCCCCTGGCCACCAGTTCTTAGTCCTTCTCTTCCTTAGTCCATGAATCTGGAGTCCTCAGCCGCTCCCCGTCTCCATGCCCCCATCTCTGCCTCCATCTCTGGCGCTGCTGCTTCTCTGGATAAGGTCCCGCATTCTGCTTGATGATTCCCATGCAGTTTAAAAAAGAAAAGAAAAAAACCCACCCTTGTTATGTATTAATTGTGTAAAACATTTGTCAGGCTGTGCATACAGAAAAATAAATCTAATTATTCTCTCAAGCTGCAATGATGAGAAATTGCTGATATTATAAAGATATCCATTTTTGGGAACTTACAATTTTTACTTGAATGTGTTGTTGTTGTCAGGTGCCTTCAGGTCAGTTCCAAAGTCAGTGGTTAGTTTTAAAAAATCTTTTTAAAAAAAAAATATGCATCTTTATATCCTTACACTAAAGTATTTTAATTTGGGGCTGAAATTACCTAGGGAGAGATATTTAGAAATATAACTCCTGTTCTTCATGGCAACATGCACCGTAATCTGAAACCAGAGAGAATGAAGGCTCGTGACATGACATGAATGGGAGCCTGGAGATTTTTCCTTGTAATAAGTAATAAGGTGATGTTCACTCTTACTTTGCAGAAACCATAAAGGAGCCAATGTGGTTTAAGCATTGGGCTGCTAACCCAAAGGTCAGCAATTCGAACCCACCAACCTCTCATCAGGGGTGGTGGGACAGGGAGCTGTCTGCTTCCATATAGATTGAAACCCTATAGGGTAGTTCTTCTGTGTCCTAAGGGTCACTACTCCCCAATAGTGGATTTGGTTTGGGTTTTGATTGTATTAGCACATATATACACACACAAAACAAAATCATCAATTCAATTCAGACTCATACTGAGCCTATATAGGGTTTCCTGGGCTGTCAACTATTTTTTTAAAAGTGTTTTATTGTGAATTATGTGACAGTTCACATGGGAGAACACTAGCTTTACATTCATCCTATTGTATAGCTTACATTGCCATGGTTACAACTCCCTCCATGCATCATCAACCATCCAACAGGTACACACTGCAAGCCTGCCCCCCAGTCGTCAGCACACAGCCCGTCTCTCTTTCTGGGTCTAGAGTCCCCAGCAGCTCCATCTCTCCACGTCATTGTCTCTGCCTCCATCTCTATTGTCATTGCTTCTCTGGGTAGGGTCCTGCTTTCCGCTCTTCTCCCTTGATGGTCCCAGAGACCTCTGCTCCTAGACTGCAAAGTCAATCACTCCCCTCCTTTTGTTACAGAACGTCTACCTTTACATTTCCAACCTGCATAGTCATTGTATCACAAGAGTGCTATCCCCATCTCCTTTCATCAGCCCTACCCAGACAGATTGGATGGGCTGTAAATTTTTACCTGAGTTGACATCCTCATCTTTCTCCCCAGGAGAGTTTGAACCATCAACCTTGCAGACAGCAGTACAACACCCAACACACAATGCCACCAGGGCTCCTTGTAGAAAGAAACACAGTAGGACAATGTTTCGGACTAATGGAATTTGAACTACCCGTCTTTTGGTTAATAGCCAAATGCTTTGATCATTGTACCACCAAGATTTTTTTTGTTTTTTAAATCTACACACACACACACATACACACATTGTTTTTAGGTTCAGTAGAAGTTAGACCCCATGTTATAGGTTGTCGTCTTTACGAAATAAGAGCAAGATGAGGGTTACTGCTCCCACGAAGGTTTAAAGCCTCGGAAACCCTATACAAGGTTGCTATGATTTGGAAAGGACTCGCTGGCACTTAACAACAACAACAACAATCTTTCCTGAAGCACAGTAACACATTGTTCTTCTGTCGAGGCTTTAACGGCTGAACTTTCGGTTAGCACTTGAGCAATTTGTCGTTTAGCCAACCAGACTCTCTCTATACAAACGGACTTCAAAAAGTTCCTGGGAAATTTGCATAATCTTTGAATTCCATGTTTCCAT
>NW_006409018.1:251615-263165 GCF_000296735.1 Chrysochloris asiatica | reverse complement strand
ATGCTGCACAGGGTCGCTATGGGTCGGAACCGACTGGATAGCACTTAACAACAACAACAACAACAATGGCTAATAGGAATCCTGGTGTGGCGCTGCGGGTTGATGCGCTGAACTGCAAAATCACTTTGAAATGCGATTATAACCACAGGAATCCCAAAGAAGGCAAATTCATGGTCATGCAGTGGATTCCTGGGTTTGAGCCTCTGACCTTGTGGTTAGCAGTCCATTGCTTATCCTACAGTGTTACAGCAGGCTCCAATCACAGGCGAGTCATTGTTGTTGTTAGGTGCTGTGGAGTTGATTCCGACTCATAGACAGCCTATCTCTGCACAACAGAACAAAACCCTGCCCGGTTCTGCACCCTCCTCACAATCTTTGTTAAAGCTGGAGGCCATTGTTGGTGGCTCTTTGTGCATCCATCTCGCTGGGGGGTGGTCTTCCTCTTTTTCTCTGACCCTCCTCTTTATCAACCAGCACGATATCCTTCTTCAGAGACTTGTCCTTCCTGATGACATGTCCAAAGTAAGTGTCACCAGAAATCTTAGGGATGAGTTAATTTAATGTCTGACTAAACATGTTGTTGTTGTTAGGTGCCATCGAGTCAGTACCAGCTCATAGCAACCCTACACACAACAGAACAAAACACTGCCCGGTCCTGGTCCAACCTCACAATTGTTGCCACGCTTGGCCCATTGATGCTGCCTCTTTGCCAATCCATTTCATTGGGGGTCTTCCTCTTTTTCTCTGACCCTCCACCTTACCAAACATGATATCCTTCTCCAGCAACTGGTTCCTCCTGACAATAGGTCCAAAGTATGAGAGATGAAGCTTAGCCATCCTGGCCTCCAAGGAGCACTTCTTCCGACACAGATCTGTTGGTTCTTTTGGCAACCATGGCACTTTCAATATTCTCCTCTAACACCATAACTCAAAAGCATCAATTCTTCTATGGTTTTCCTTAATCACACGGTCCAGCTTTCGCATGCATGTGAGGTTACTTATGATGTCAGTTTGAGGACCAAGGTGTAGTTTGGATCAGGCGCACCTTAGTCCTCAAACTGACATCTTTACTCCTCAGCACTTTAAAGAGATCTGCTGCAGATTTGCTCAATGTAATATGCCATTTGATTTCCTGACTGCTACTTCCGTGAGTGTTGATAGTCGATCCAGGCAAAATAAAGTCCTTGACAACTTTAATCTTTTCTCCAGTTAAATGAATGTTATTCATTGGTCCAGTGATGAGGATTTTTCTTTTCTTTACATTGAGGTGAAATCCATACTGAAGGCTGTGGTCTTTGATCCTCATCAATAAGTATTTTAAGTCCTTTTATAGCAGGCTAATTTTCAAGTAAATAATTTTGTATTGCCCGTGAATGATGCTATAAATTTTGGCAGAAAAAATGTTGCTCACACCTGCTCTGTCGGGCTTCCGAGGCTGTAAATATTTATGGTTACCAGGCAGACTCATTTTTTTTTTTTCTTTCCTGAGGAGTGACTGGTGGGTGCAAGCCACTGCACTTTTGGTTAGTAGTCCAGTGCTTAACTGACTTAAAATTAGCTAAAAAAAAAAATTCTACAAAATTTTAATTACTTTGTGTGGCTGTAGGCTAAGCACTGGACTGCTTACCACAAGTTTGGCAGTTCAAATCCACTAGCTGTTCCTTGGAAATCCTATACAGGTTGCTATGAGTCAGAACTGACTTGATGGCACTTAACCACAACAACAATGGAGTTGGAGTCCTGGTATGACATTGTAGGATAAGCACTGGGCTGCTAACCGCAAGGTCAGTGATTCAAACTCACTTATGTATGTGTGTATGTTTATAACAGACTACAAACCTGTAAAAGTTGGAACCTGTATAGGGTGAATACCTATCTCTATCTCTGTACCTATCTTTCATTTATTCTATTCATCCATTCATCATCTATCTCTCCATCCATCCATTCATCCATCCATCCATCCATCTCTCCATCTATCCATCATCTATCTATATATCTATCATCTATCCATCCATCCATCCACCATCTATCTGTCTCTCTATCCATCCATCCACCTATCTATCCATCCATTATCTATCATTTATATCTCTATATCATCTCTCTATCATCTATCTATCCATCCTTCCATGCATCCATCCATCATCTATCACCTATCTATCTCTCTATCCATCCATCCACCTATCTATCCATCCATAATCTATCTATCTATCTATCTATCTATCTATCTATCTATCTATCTATCTATCTATCTATCTATCTATCTTTTATATCTCTATATCATCTATCTGTCTATCTATCTTTTATATCTCTATATCATCTATCTGTCTATCTATCTATCTATATCATCTAGCTGTCTGGATATCTATTGTCTATATATCTATTGGTTTATCTGTATCATCGCTCTATCTATTTATCTATCTGGATTCCTGGTGTGGCACTAAGGTCTAATGCTCTGGACTGCAAATTTGGTTTGAACCACAAGGTCAGGAGTTCAAGCTCACCAGCTGCTCCTTGAAAACCCTATATAGGGTTGTAATGGGTTGAACTGACTTGATGGCACTAAACAATAACAATCCATCTATCTACCATTTATCTGCCTGTCTGTCTTTGATCTACAGGGCCAGTGAGCATGAAGGAAATCCACCAGGGACGGGACTGGCTACAACCATGGACACAAACATGCCAATAACATTAAAGATGGTGCCCAAGGGGCCAACATTTCCTTCTCTTGTACGTAAGGTTGCCATGATTTGGAGCCCAATCAACAGCAACTACTAAAACCATCTGAAGTTTAAGGATGGGAATGTTGAGGCCCCTTGTATCTGGGGTGAGGATTTCTGTTTGTTCCCGTGTGGAAGGCATCTGGGACTCATGGCTTCTTTCCACATGGACCAAGTTCCCCAGCCCCGTGATAGGAAGAAAGCTTACTGTCCACTGTATACCCGAGGCCTTGGAGATTCTGGACCAGGGCATCTGAGATGGGAACTGTTCCTTTGTACATTCCCCGGGTACCTCGGGTAGGCATGATGGTGAGTGGCATTTGTCTGACTCTTCACGTTGGCTGTACAGCAAACAAAGAGGCCCAAAATGCAGGAAGCTCAGTTATGCAAACCTGGTTCTATCCAGGTCCCTGTCTTGTCCTCTGATGAAAGGAATGGTGACAAACATCATGAAGACCAACATCTCCTCGTCATTGACCGATGACTTTCTTCTTTCATCTCATCACAGAAATTAATTTATCAATTCACCTGCCTTTTATTGGCTTTTGTAATGACAGGAGGCTTCAAGGGTAAATGGAATGATATCTAACTCTTATTAGCTGGCCACTAAGGAGTCCTGATGTGGTGCTAGGAAAAGTACTCGACCGCAAGGTTGGTTTGAACTGTAAGGTCGGTGGTTCAAACTCATGAGTTGCTCCTTGGAAACCCTACCTAGGGTCTCTTTGAGTTGAAACCAACTCGATGGCACTTAACAACAACAACAAACAGAAAATGTAGGTGGTTTCTAGGAAGTAAGTCCAGGCCATTGGCTCCTGTAAAGAGTGACCATCTTTGAAACATGATGATGCAGCTCGTAAGTCAGAAACAATTCCAGGCACACATCCTAATCATCAACAACAACATACTGGTGGGTGTAATATCATTTCGTGGTAGGCTTTTCTTTGTTATGTTGATGAAGATGTGTCCCTGTAGGGTGTGTCCTTAGAAATCCTTTTTACAAACACACTTTGTATTGTGATTTGGGTAAAAGTTTACAGAACAAATTAGTTTTTCATTCAACGATTCATGCACGTCGTGTTTTGTGACACCGTGTTTTGTGACAAAGTCACAGCTCTCTTCTCACTTCCTTCCTGTATTTCCTGTTTCAGCAAACAAGAGGAAGACCCTCAATGAGGCAGCACCGATGGGCAGAGACATCGGAAACACTGTGAAGATGGAGAGCATTTTACTACGTTGCACATGGGGTCCATCATGAGTTGGAATCAATTGGATAACACCTGTAGGATCAGCATTGGACCATTAACTGCAAGGTCGGTAGTTCAAAGCCACCAGCTGCCACTCTGAAACCTTATGCAGGGTCGATATGAGTTAGACCTAACTCCATGTCTCTTAACAACACAACCTAACAGCAGAAGAACTGATGCAGTTGAGTTCTGGTGTTGGAAGAGAGTATTGAAAGTAGCATGGACTACCAGAAGAACAAACCAATTTATATTAGAAGATGTACAACCAGAATGCTCCTTAGAAACCAGGACGGGCAGACTCTGTGTCTCATCCTTTGCACATGTTAAAAGGAGGGACCAGTCCGTGGAGAAGGGCATCATGCTTGGTAAAGTGCAGGGTCAGTAAGAAAAGAAGACCCCCAATGCGATGGATTGGCACAGTGGCGACAGCAATGGGTTCAAGCATAGCGGCAAGTGTGAGGATGGTGTCAGGCTGGATGGTGTTCCCTTCTGTTGTATATAGGGTCATTATGGGTTGGAATCGACTCGACACTTAACAACAACTGCAGCATTTGAGTCAGGATTTGTTGCCACAGTCCGGTCTGGTTCATGGAGACCCCTGGGTGCCGAGTAGAACTGTATTCCACAAGCTTTTAAACACAGTGACTTTTTGTAAGTGGATTTCTAATCTTGTCTTCCAACAAGCCTCTGACTGAGTAAAATCACGAACCTTTTTGCTAGAATTTGAGTTCTTAACAATTTGCCCTTCCTAGGGTCTCCTGGCTTACAGTAGGTACTCAGTAACTATTTATTGAAAAAAATGAATAAAGAGATTGCTAACATTAGACCCCCCCCATAGGATTATTGAGAGAAGAGTTTGTCAGGACACCTAAGCCACCATTGTCCACTTAATAGAGGCTTTTTACTATAAAACAAGTGGCAAAAATTTAGGGAACACCATTCTTCATTCAAGGAAAAGAGAATTCTCTCAGGGTTTTGTTATAAAATGCCTTGCAGGTTTGGTGTAGCTGGAAGCATCACACAGGACCATCTGGGGAACTGTGTCAGGAGGCGGGCTTATAAATCAGCTTGGTTCCTTGTAGCATTTTGGGTTCATCTATCATTTTGCACTTCTTGGAAGAGGAGCTAAAGACGATTAGTCTTGCTCCAGCTTCCTTCTGTCCCATAGCAAATATTGATTTGGAAGAGGGCCAGAGAAAAGTTTGCACAGCCTAACCCTGTGAAACTTCACTGAAACCAACTAGGCAAGTCCGATATTTCACAATAAAAATGAGGGCATATACTCACATATGTCTGGAATTGGAGTGTGGGCTTCAGTACTGGAGAAGAAGAATTAGAAGGAAGCCTGTAAAATTAGATACAGAAAGAGAAATACTTTATAACACTTGGTCATTGACATGAGATGGCAAGCAAATACATATCACTTCTTCATCGTTTGCGTTAAGATGATCTTTGACCAAAATGCTCTTAGAGATGGCCAGCCGAATCCTACAAGAGGAGACCATACAAAGTCTACTGAGCAGACTGGGAAGGTCTTAAGTTATGATGCAACTCAGCACTGGGCTGTGAACCACAAGGCCAGCGGTTCAAACCCACCAGTTGCTCTTCGGAAACCCTATACAGGGTTGTGACGAGTTGGAACTGACTCGATGACACTTAAGAAGGACAACAAACTCATTGTTCTCAGGGGACTGCACAAATCCAATTTGTGAGAAGATTGCTGTGTTTAGGGGTCCTGCAATGGTTGATGAGATGCTTCACCTTGGTTAGACCGGATTTGCAAGGGTTTGGACAGATACTAGAGGGCAACTTGCTGCCTGGTCATCCAACTGGAAGAGATCCATATCTGTGCCCATTCCAAAGAGAGGTGACCTAACTGAAACACTTTCAGAAGAGGCCATGGAACGAGGGATATTATTGCTGATGTCTGATGGAGCTTGGCTAAAAGCAGAGAATACCAGAAAGATGTTTACTTGTGTTTTATTGAATACTCAAAGGCTTTTGATTGTGTGGATCATGACAAGCTATGGACAACATTGCAGAGAATGAGTATTCCGGAACACTTCATTGTGTTTCATTGATTACGCATACGGTTTTGACTGTGTGGATCATGACAAGTGGTGGGAAACATTTCAAAGAATGGGAATTCTTAACTGTACTCTTGAGGAACCTATACATACACTAAGAGGCAGTTATTGGAAAGGGACAAGAGGACAATGCATGGTTTGAAATCAGCAAAGGTGTGTGCCAGGGTTGTATCCGTTCAGCATACATATCTAATCTGTATGCAGAAAAAATAATCTGAGAAGCTGGATTATATGAAGAAGAACACGGTTACCACAACCTGCAATATGCAAAAAAGAATACAGCCTTCAATATAGCATGCACTTCATCATAAAGCATAAATCCTCACAACTGGACCAATAAACAACATCAGATAAACAGAAGAAAGATTCGAGTTGTCAAAGATTTCATTTCATTTGGATCCACAATCAACACTCATAGAAGCAGCAGTCAAGAAATCAAACAACATAATTGCATTGGGCAAATCTGCTGCAAAAGACATCTTTAAAATGTTAGGAAGCAAAGATGTCACCTTGAGGACTAAGGTGCAGCTGAACCAAGTCACAGTGTTTTCAACCACCGTATATGCATGCGAAAGATGGACCGTATTTCTGGAAGACTGACCAAGAATTTATGTCTTGCCGTGGAGTCGGTTCCGACCCATAGCGACCCTGTACAGGGTTTCCAAGGCTGTAAATCTTTACGGGAGCAGAAAGCCTCATTTTTCTCCCACGGAACAGCTGGTAGTTTCCAACTGCTGACCTTGAGGTTAACAGCCCGATTTGTAACCACTGTGTTATGTATATTATCAAAGATCTCTTCAACATTTTAAGGTGACGTAAGATTTTTAAAGGACAGGAACCACGTCTTAGAGTATTTCTCATCTTCTCTGCTCTTGAGCAGAGGAATAAACAACAGAAATGTATTTTCTCACAGTTTTGGAGCTAAAAGTCTGAATTCAATGTGTTTACAGGACCATGTTCTGAGGACCCTCGGGGAGGATCTTCCGTTTTCTCTTCCAGCTTTTGATGGTTCCTGACCATCCTTGGGTTTGTAGACAGATATATCACTCTGTTCTCTGCCTCCACCTTCATCTGACTTTTCTGTTCTCTTCTTACAAGGGCATCAAAACCAAAAACCAAACTCACTGCCTTCAAATTGATTCTAATTCATAGGACAGAGCAGAATTACCCATAGGGTTTCCAATTTAGTTCTCTGGTGTTCTTATAACAGTAATATGCAAGTGGATGAGTTTAACCAACAGAAATTTGTTCTCTTATAGTTTAGGAGGCTACAAGTCCAAATTTAGAGTATTATCTCTAGGGGAAGGCTTTGTCTCATTATCAGCTCTGTGGAAATGTTCTTGTCTCCTTTCAGCTGTTGTAGACCCAGTGTTCCTTAGAGACCTTCAAGCATGCTAGCATCAGTCTTCCCCTGGATCTGGGAGCTTCACAGAGCAGGGGTCCCAGGTTCAAATGACGCCTTCCACTCCTGGTTCTTCATTCTTGGTGGTGGTATGTCCCGCTCTCTCTGTTCATGTCTCTCTCCTGTTCCCTGTTTTTTATTTTTTTATTTTAATGTTTTGTTGTGAATTATGTGATTGTTTACATGGGAAAACATTAGCTTTACATTCATCCTATCATATCTCATTTCATTGCCATGGTTACAGTCCCGTCCATGCATTGTCAACCAACCAAAGGGTATACCCCGCAAGCCTGCCCTCGGTCGTCAGCACACATCCCCTCTCCCTCTCTGGGTCTAGAGTTCCAGCCGCTCCATCTCTCCACGTCATCATCTCTTCCTCCATTACCGGCATCATTGCTTCTCTGGGTAGGGTCCTACACTTTGCTCTTCTCCTTTGATGATCCCAGGGACCTCCGCTGCTAGACTGCAAAGTCAATAACTTCCCCCCTTTTGCTACAAAACTTCTACCTTTACATCCTCCTGTTATCTCTTATAAAACAAAGTGTTGCACCCTCAAAGAAAATTCCTTCTAATTGGTTGATTGCTGCAGAAACAATGTGGGGGTCATGTCTGTCTTCCTCTGGCTTTACAAGGCATAAGAACCCAACTCAAAATCAGCCCAAGGCAGATTCCTGTGAAGCAAAGGTCAGACGTGCCTCCACCCTACAACCTTCTTTACCTTATTCTGACACCAACCACCAACCATCCCTTCACATCTGGGTTCGATAATCCAGTGTAATGGCCACACAGAACTCATAAGAGTACTCATGATGATGGGGTTTATTAGGGAAGTGAACACGGTACAATTCAGGATCAAGACTGACTTCAGGACACAGCAGTTCCCGGGCTACGAGTGCTTCTTGTCTGCCACACTGCAGGCACGCCTCACTCTTGTCTTCAGCTTCTCAGACACTTGGCCCCTTGGCCTCTGCCCTGCTCAAGCAAGTGATGCCAAGGTCCCGTGGCCAGTCCGTAAATGTCTGAAGGGCAAGCCAGCCTGCTGGCTGTAGGCACCCAGCTTTACTCGGCCCATGGTCCAGGAATTCCACAGATACTCTGTCTCTCTGCATGGCAGCCTCTGCCGCTGCCATTTTTCTAGGTAGGAATCTCACTTTCCACTCATTCTCTTCTTTCTTGATTGTCCTGGGATCGCCTGCTTAGCTTCCGTATTTTAAGGAAAATAGCATGCATGCCATATGTTTTGTTTTGCAAACTTCACAACCCTCTTCTATATTAGTTTTCTTTACTACATGCGTGAACATGTTAGTCATGTGTGCGTATTGTATGTGGACAAATATGGTAATCGCATATACAAAGACCCTGTTTCCAAACCAGGTTGTAGTCACAGGCATGCCTTCTTTGTTTAATAAACTTTTTATTGTGAATTGAGTGAAGACTGACAGAAAAAGTCATCCAGACTTGTTTGCATTTCATGGATAACAATTCCTTAATATAACATCACCTGTCCGATTTCCTACCTGTGTTTCTTAATTCAATTCCTAACTTCTTTCCTAACCCGTCTCGACTTTGTCCTTGGGTAAACGCTGCCTTTTGGGTCTTGAATGGTTGTCCATTGTTTGGTGTGCTTCTCTTGCTAGTGTGGTAGTTCTCCTATAGATCTATCGCTTGGCTGAACATTGGACCATGACATGAGTTGAGTTCCAGATATGAAGAACCACCAAGGTCCATAGTCTTGCGTTCTGACCAGTTAGCCTGGCCTTTTTATGATTTTGAGTTATATTCCCTCTTGAACATATTCCTATCTTGAACATATCTTTCTTTCTTTCTTTTAACTTCCATTTTATTTTTTAAAGCATTCATTGTGAATTTGAGTGATAGTTTACATGGGATAACATCGGTTTTTGCACTCACCTGATTGCATTTTGTTTCTTTGCAATAACAGGATTTGTTTCTATTCCTCTGTTTTTTTTTTTTGTTTGTTTTGTTTTTGTTGTTTGTTTTTTAGGGGGAGGGATGTACACAAAAACACTCAGGAATATATACTCATTTAAACAATCAAAGGGCACATGCTTTAAGCCTGACCACCAGCACACAGCCTTTCTCTTTCCATGAGTCTACAGTCTTCAGCTGCTCTCTCTCTCTCTCTCCATGTCCCCATCTCTGCCTCCATCTCTGGTTGCTGTTGTTGTTCTTAAGTGCTGTAGAGTCAGTTCTGACCCATAGCGACCCTGTATAGGGTCCCAAGGAGAGACTGATGAGCTTGAACTGCTTACCTTGTGCTTCAAACTGACTTTGCTGTCCAGCGCATTAGCCCACAGTGCCACCTCAGCACTCCACGCATGCTCTTCTCCCTGGATGGTCCTAGCGTCCTCTGTTCCTGGAATGTAACATTAACTACGTCTCCCTTTTGGTTACAAAACTTGTACCTTGACAGTTTTTAACCTATCTTTTTGAGACACAAAATACCATAAATGTCTCTGTATGTGTGTGTTATTTCTCTGTTGGTATGAAGGAGTAATCAAAACCAAAAACAAGATGAAAGTAAGTTAAACTCACCCAAACTTCAGTTTGGGGAAAAGTTCAACTCACAGTGCTTTTATTGTGGAACTTTGAAGATTAGCAGATGGATTACATTTCCCTCGGCCTACATTGCAATCAACAGGACGTACTGAATTCTACTGTTGTCTACTTCTATACGTATATGCATAATTTAAAATATATCAGTTCTAAGCCACAGAATGCATATGATTTTTTTTTCTCCAAGCGCTTAGGAGCTCATCTCTTTGTACAATTTAATTTACTTCCCTCTGAAATGGCATCCGGTGGATGCTATTTTTCATGAAGTGTAGAGAGATTTGCTTTATTAAGGGCATTTATCCTGATGCTCAGAAATTGGCCCCAAACCTGGCACTTTCATAGTCTGTGTGGCTTCCCTTTTAGAGCAAGGATTAATGTCAACATCGAGATCTTTGTAGAATTTTTCAGACTTTCAAATGATATCTTAACCCAAAACCAAAGCCTGCGCCATGGATTCAGACTCCTACTGCCCCTGTGGGGTTGGACTAACTAACTCCTCCAAAGGGTTCTCCGATAATGTAAATCTTTAGGGGGGGGGCAGACAGCTTCATCTTTCTGTTCAAGAGCAGATGGTGAATTTGAACCACCAACCTTACACTTAGCAGTCCACTTAGTGGGCTCCTCGATGTCTTAATAGATAACAACCAAACCTTCATTTGGCTTCCACATCTTTTAAAGGGGAAATATTCACCCACCAATTAACTGGAAAGGAACTTTTTAGGATTCTTGCCTTCTAGAATGTAGATGAGTTAATTCCAGCATCATGCATTTTAGCAATTTATAGTTGTTGTTAGGTGTTGAATCGGATTGATTCTGACTCAGTGATTCCATGGGGCAGAGTACAATGAACTTGTAGGGTTTCCTAGGCTGCCAAGTTTTAGGGAACAAATCACCAGGTCTTTCTCCCAAGACTTCCATAGATGGAGTCAAAGGGAGACCCCTTTGGTTAGCAGTTCAGTGTTTAACTGTTGGGCCACCATCATTAATATGCTGGAAATAAAAAGTTCTATGTGTGTCTCTCAGCTCCTGTGACTCTGGCTGACAGACAAGAACAGTTGACTTAAAAGAAGATGTAATAAAAGATGGTTGACTTGCCCGGTGGTCTGAACAGTGTTTGGATGCTGTCTTGCACTAAGTTCTATAGAAAAACAAAACCAGAGACTTTTATTTATATGTGCATGTAAGTTTTTAATCAAGGAAACGATACACAGAGTTGTAGAGGTGGGTACAAACCAAGATGGACAAGATTGGCAGTTCAGGGACAAGCAGGCAGACAGGCAGGTAGGCAGGCAGGCAGGTAGCGCCTGTTATTGTTGTTGTTAGGTGCCTTAGAGATGATATTGACTCATAGCAACCTCATGCACAACGGAATGAAACACTGTCTGGTTATGCTCTCAACATTGCTGCTGCCGCTGTACCAATCCATCTCACTGGGGGTCTTCCTCTTTTTCTCTGACCTTCCACTTTACCAAATATGATATCCTTCTCCAGGGACTGGTCCCTCCTGACAATATGTCTGA
>NW_006409018.1:231812-251348 GCF_000296735.1 Chrysochloris asiatica | reverse complement strand
CACTTGTGTATGAGGTTATATAAAATACCATGGCTTGGGTCAGGCGCACCTTAGTCTTCAAACTGACATCTTTGTTCTTGAACACTTTAAAGAGGTCTAGTGCATCAGATTTGCCAAATGATGTATATCTTTGATTTCTTGACTACTGCTTGCATGAGTGTTGATGGTTGATCCGAACAAAATGAAATCTTTGACAACACCAATCTTTTCTCCATTTATGTGGATGTTGTTTAGGGTGAGGATTTTTGTTTTGTTTACATTGAGATGCAGTCTGTACCAAAGGCTGTACTCTTTGATCTTCATCAGTAAGTATTTTAAGTCCTCTTAGCTTCCAGGAAGGAAGGTTGTATCATCTACGTATCTCAGATTGTTAATGAGTCTTCCTTCAATTCGGATGTCATGTTTTCCCTCATGACTGATGGGTCTAAACCACCAAATGTTTGGTTAACAGATGGATACTCAAGCACTGTGCCAATAGGAATAAGCTCCTTGTCATGGAGTGATTTCTGAGTTATAGTGACCCTAGAGGTATGGTGCTGTAGGATAAGTGCATGGCTGCAAGGTTGGTTTGAATTACAAAGTCAGAGGTTCAAACTCACCAGTCACTCTTAAGAAACCCTATACAGGGTTGCTATGAGTCAGAACCAATTTGACGACACTTCATAACAACAACACAGGAGGGAGCAGAACTGGTCCATTGGGTTTTCGAGATGGTCATTCTTTATGGGAGCAGACAGCCTCATCTTCCACTTGGAGTGGTTGGTGGATTTGAACCACTGATCTTTCGGTAAGCAGCCACCATAGCTCATTCTAGAATTTATTTTGGAATTTCTAAATCAAGTCCATCCATTCCTGATTAGGAGAACAAGTTCTTAACACAGCGCTCAGTTCGTAAGTGATCAACTGTAATAAAAGTTCATATAAATAGCAACAGGGTGAAGAATCTTGTGGAAATCGTTCGGGTATAATATCTTTGAAGTTTTATTTATGTACTAGAACAATGAATAAGGAAGACCATAGAAGAATTGATGCATTTGAGTTACAGCGTTGGGGGAGAATATTGAAAGTACCTTGGACTGCCGGAAGAACCAACAGATCTGTGTTGGACGAAGCGCAGCCAAAATGCTCCTAATAAGCCAGGATGGCCAGACTTCGTCTTTCATACTTTGGACATATTATCAGCAGGGATCAGTCCCTGGAGAAGGACATCATGCTTTGTAAAGTTGGGGGAAAAGAGGAAGACCTCCGACGAGATGGATTGGAACAGTGGCAGCAGCAATGGACTCCAATGTAATAATTGTGAGGATGGAGCAGGACCGCGCAGTGTTTCGTTCTATTGTGAACAGGGTCGCTGTGAGTTAGAACTGACTCGATGGCATGTAACAACAACAACGTGGAAAGGAAGCTTGTTATGAAACATTTTGCAAGTGAGTTGGTTGAGATGTTTTGGTCCAAAGGGTATATTTGCTAGCGAAGAAATGCATGTTTATGGTTTACTTTTTCCTTGCCTTATTTTGTGAAAATTGTGCTGTTTTTCGATGACTTTATCAGCTTGTGTTACCACAGGGATGGATGGAGCAGGATGAAGTATTTTCAAACACACACATGATACAAATCCTGCTCCACTTTTCTTATTCTTTTAACTCGGTCTTTATTTTCGTTGTGTTTTCCCTTCCCATGCAGTGCTAATTTTTTTTTTTTTTTTTTGAGTTGGTTAAAACAAAAAGGAAGGGGGTGTCTGGGGTTGGGGGAATCAGAATGAATAAAGCCTAATTTAAAATCACAAGGGAATGGAGGAGATCTTTAAACAGGGCAATCCTCTTTGGAAAAGAACACAAGGGCATCCCCTCAGGGAGATAAGATGCTGCAGGGTAAAAAATATTGTAAGAATTTGTTCCTTTCAGTGGTCAAAACTGATGAATGGTCCAAGCTGAAAAGCAAAGGTTTTGGCTAAGTTTGAAGACATTGATCTCACAGGAAATAGATCTTTCCCCTCCTTTTAAATAATTGATGTTGTTGAGAATAGACCCAACAGAACATAAAGCAATTCAGCTTCTACACATACAATTCAGTGTCGTTGGTGGCAGTCTGAGCTGTGTAGCAATTCTCAGTCCTCTTTACTGATGTGTTTCTCCCTTGTTATTAGAAACATACTGACCCCTAAGATTTCAATGTCATCTCTCAAGTTTCTCTTGCCAATTGGATCTCATGTAAATAGTTCTTAGAACTCCTGGTGGGGCAATGTAGGTTAATGCACTGGACTGCAAAGTTGGTTTAAACTGCAAGGTCGGTGGTTCAAGCTCACCAGCCACTCCAGAGAAACCCTATACAGGGTCGCTGTGAGGCAGAACCCACGTGGTGGTATTTAGCAATCACAGCACTGCTCTCTCTACTCTAGGTGGACAATGTTTTAATTAGTTAAGCTGAACCATTGTTCAGTAGTTTTTGAAGACTTCAGGAGATGTATTTGACTTAAAGTTTAAAGAGGATCTCCAGAGAGTCCTTTACTGCCATGTTTTTTCTTTATTCTTGTCTTATGTCAGTCATCCTTTCAAATCCCTCTCTTATTTTAGTGTTTTTGTGTTTTCTATTTTAAAGAAATGGTGCACACGACCATTTGGTGAGATCCTACAAGCAAACATCTCAGTTTGTGGGCTTCATATATCACAAAGTGGGGTAACTTGGACTCGTGGGGACTTGGTGTGTGAAGAGTAGACATAAATGGTCCTTTGGGTTTTCAAGGATGTCACCATTCAGAAGAAGATCACCAGGCCTTTCTTCTGATGTGCTTCTGGGAGTGTTCGAACCATGAACCTTTCAGGAACTCCGCAGAGGGGTACATTACTCCTTATAATTTCAGAGATGGGGTGCTAATCCCCTTTAAATGAAATTGATTGTATCTGCATTGATTTGTTTCTACTGTACATGGGCTTGGTGGAAGGTAATTTAGAGTTACACAACCTCATTTAGCAACAAGAAGTTTGAGATGGATAATTGCAAGTGTCAATTATTTGTGGATATTACAATGACAAAGGTGTGTCAGACCCAAACCATATTGCTGTTGTGAAGTGTCGTTGAGTTGGTTCTGACCCATAACAAACTTGTATAGGGTTTCTGAGCACTGGCTGGTGAGTTTGAACCGTCGATCTTGAGGTTCAAACCAACCTTGCAGTTGAGTGCTTATCCTACAGGGTCACTCCTGATATGTATGTGAAAGCTGGACAGTGAATAAGGAAGACTGTAGAAGTGTTGATGCATTTGAGTTATAGTGTTGGAGGAGAATCTTGAAAGTATCATGGACTGTCAGAAGAACCAACAGATCTGTGCTGGAAGAAGTGCAGCCAGAGTGTTCCTTAGAAGCCAGGATGACCAGACTTCGTGTCTCATACGTCAGACATATTATCAGGAGGGATCAGTCCCTGGAGAAGGACATTGTGCTTTGTAAAGTCAGGGGAAAAGAGGAACACCACCAATGACATGGATTGGCAGAGTGACAACAGCAATGGGCTCAAACATAACATTTACTGTGACATTGGTGCAGGACTGGGCAGTGTTTTCTTCTGTTGGACATGGGTTCTCTATGAGTTGGAACTGATTTGATGTCACCTAACAACAACAACAACATAGCTAGCTTGAAGGATCTTGATGACCCGATGGTAGATGGTTTGAATCCACCAGATGCTTTCAGGGAGAAAGATGTCATCTGTTTCTGTAAAGATTTACAGCCTTGGAAACCCTATCGGGGCAGTTCTACTTCATTCTACAGGGCTCTTATGAACTGAGTTGGTTTTCTGTTTTTGTAGTTTTGCTTGAAAATAAGTCTGGTACAATTAACTTGGTCCAATCTCTTAAAAAACAAAAACACAAACACAAGGAAAACTGATGATTTTATTTCTGTTTCTTAAAACCTTAAGCTTAGCAATATTAGACCAGCCGTGGTCAACATGCTTTGAATAAAACAGCTGAAAGATTTTTCATTGAAATGACCACAGCGTTTTATCTTTGTCTGATCCCCTGATCTTAGTGAACTAGTATCAGCTTCTCCAATAAAGAATGTTTGGAGACTATGACTGCTTAATTCTGAGGTCCTCGTCTCTCTAAGGAGCAGAGTTGTGTCAGCTACTGCATACTTAATGCTGGAATTCACTATATCTGGATTTAGCTTCCAGCTTTGATGCCTTTTGGTTTTAATTGCATTTATAGCATCCAGTAGCAACAAACAAAGCCCCGCGATAATAAAAATTCATCTACCGTTGCATTTCGGGAGAGAGGTACTCCCGAAATCCATTCCCATTCCTTAAAACATTGTCAGGTTATATCCAACAGATCACTGAGTAGAGATTCAATTCTCCTCCTTGAGGTCCCTATTCCAGGAAACTGTTTGGAAATGCAAATCCAGACCCTTCAGATGGTGGTCTTTGACACTAGGTCACATGGATAGACTGTTTTAAACATGACTTGCCAACACCCCAAGTCTAGTATGACTTGAAGAAAAATTGTCAAATAACTGGAGTGGGTGGTGGCTGGTTGATTGAATAATATTCTTAAACTATTTTTTCTGTCTCTTTTATGTATAAGCTACAATCTCTCAACATAATCTGTTTTTCTTTCCAAATACTCCCAGAATCCAAATATGACCCCCACTATGCACTATGGGGTGCCATGGTGCCACTATGCACTATGCACTAAGTGCCATGGGCTGCCAAAAGAACCAACAGATCTGAGTTGGAAGAAGTGCAGCCAGAGTGCTCCTTGGAGGCCAAGATGGCCAAGCTTCGTCTCTCATACTTTGGACCAATAAACAACATTCTTATCAATGGAGAAAAGATTGAAGTTGTCAAGGACTTCATTCTTCTTGGATCAACTATCAACACTCGCGGAAGTAGCAGTCAAGAGATCAGACGACGTATTGCACTGGGCAAATCTGCTGCACAGGAACTTTTTAAAGTATTGAAGAGCAGAGATGTCAGCTTGGGGACTAGGGTGCGCCTGACCCAGGCCATTGTGTTTTCAATAGCCTCATATGGATGCGAAAGCTGGACAGTGAATAAGGAGGATCGTAGAAGAATTGATGCCTTTGAGTTGTGGTGTTGGAGGAGAATACTGAGGGTGCCATGGACTGCCAAAAGAACCAATAGATCTGTTTTGGAAGAAGTGCAGCCAGAGTGCTCCTTGGAGGCCAGGATGGCTAGGCTTCGTCTCTCCTACTTTGGACATGTAGTCCAGAGGAAACAATCGTTGGAGAAGGATGTCATGCTGGGTAGGGTGGAGGGTCAGAGAAAAAGAGAAAGACCTCCAACGAGATGGATCGGCCAGGTGGCATCATTGATGGACTCGGGGGTGGCAGCGGTGTGTGAGGTTGGCCCAGGATCGAGCATTGTTTCGTTCTGCTGTGCATGGGGTCGCTATGAGTCGGTTCCGACTCGATGGCACCTGACAACAACAACAATGCACTATAGAGTCCTGGTGTGGTTCTGTGGGTTAATGCGCTGGAATGCAAAGTCGATGGTTCAGACTCACCAGCGGTTTCTCTTAAAAACCTCCTGTAGGTCACTAGAGGAGCTAGTAGCGTAGTGGTTACGAATCGGGCTGCGAACCATAAGGTCAGCAGTTCGAAACTACCAGCTGCTCCGCGGGAGAAAGATGAGGCTTTCTACTCCCGTAAGGATTTATACCCTCGGAAACCCTGTACAGGGTCGCTATGGGTCGGAACCGACTCGAAGGCACTTAACAACAACAACAACATAGGTCACTATGAGTCAGAACTGACTCAATGGTACTAAACCACAGTGACAACAATTGTATTACAGCCTTTGGTATGAGTTGCACCTCGATGTAAAGCAAATAAAAATCCTCACCAGTGGACCAGTCAGTAAGTTACACCAAGATAAATGGAGAAAAGATTGAAGTTGTCAAAGATTTCATTTTACTCTGATCATCTATCAACACTCATGGAAGCAGCAGTCAAGAAATCAAACAACGTATTGCATTAGGCAAATGTGCTGCACAAGATCTCTTTGAAAGTGTTCAACAGCAAAGATGTCAGCTTGAGGAGTAAGGTGCGCCTGACCCAAGCCATGGTATTTTCAATAACCTCATATGCATGGGAAAGCTGGACAGTGAATAAGGAAGACTGTAGAAGAATGGATGCTTTTGAGCTATGGTGTTGAAGGAGAATATTGAAAGTGCCATGGGCTGCCAAAAGAACCAACAGATGTGAGTTGGAAGAAGTGCAGCCAGAGTGCTCCTTGGAGGCCAAGATGGCCAAGCTTCGTCTCTCATACTTGGGACATATTGTCATGAGGGACCAGTCCCTGCAGAAGGATATCATGTTTGGTAAGATGGAGGGTCAGAGAAAAACAGGGAGACCCCCAGCGAGATGGACTGGCAAAGTGGCAGCATCAATGGGCTCAAGGGTGGCAATAAATGTGAGGTTGGTGTAGGACTGGTGTGGTTAGCAGCCCAGTGCTCACAACACCACCAGAACTCCTTAATGCACCGTATACACTCGGTAAATACTTTTGAATGTAACTCAACAGGACATTTAATTTGCTAGTTTAGATGTGCATTAAAATGGAAAGCAAAAGTTCCAAGATGAAATAGGATATAATCGTTTTAGTTATAAACACACAATACTTTACTCTGCTAATTTGCTGTCTGTATAAATGAAATCTCTGACTTCATTGAATACCAATTGGTTTCACAGGGTGTTCCTGGGAACTGTGTCCACATGCTGGAACTTGAGACGTATGTTCCCCTCATGTTTCTGTAACATTCCATTTCTGTTACAAGGGGAAACAAATAGTGTGTTTTATTTTGAGTTAATATTAGTACAATTATCTGCGCGAGTCGGTCATTCTCGAGCTACATGTCAAAGCAAGCCGTAAATAAGAGGAACATCCTTCCAGTCTTGTCTATTTTTTAGTTTCTTTCTCTCTGACTTGACAATCTAAGACTTGGTAGCAGAACTCACATGGTGTTCCTGTAGGATTATTTTGGGGGTGATGGTTCCCTGTCATCCCCCAAATACTTAACATGCTGAACAAATGGTCCTTAGAAGCCAAGATGGCCAGACTTTGTCTCTCATACTTTGGACATATAGTCAGGAGGGACCAATCCGTGGAGAACGACATCATGCTTGTAAAGCGGTTATGTTGAGTAGGTAAAGGGTTTCTGAGGAGCAAGCTCGTGAGCTTGAACCACCGACCTTGTGGTTCAAGCCAACTTTGCAGTCCAGTGCATTAACCCACATCAGGACTCCAGCGGTAAAGTGGAGGGTCAGCAAAAAAGAGGAAGCCCCCCCAATGAGATGGATTGGTACAGTGGCAGCAGCAACGGGCTCAAGTGTAGCAACAATTGTGAGGATGGCGCAGGCTTGGGTCTTGTTTCCTTTTGTTGTTTGTAAGGTCCCTATGACTCGGAACCAACTCCACAGCATCCAACACCACCAACAACAATAACAAAGGAGTCCTGGTGTAGCGCTGTAGGATCAACACTGGACTGCTAACTACATGGTTGGTGGCTCAAATCTACCAGCTGCCCTTTGGAGACCCTATACAGTAGGGATAGGGAACTTATTTTGGGCCAAAATGTATAACGTCACTTGAGTGCCATACAAAATTATCAACTTAAAAATTAGCCTGCTGTTTTTAGTCAAGTATTTAGTTAACTCATCTTAAGGAGCTCTGGTAGCGTAGTGGTTACGAATTGGGCTGCGAGCCGCAAGGTCAGCAGTTCGAAACTACCAGCTGTTCCGCAGGAGAAAGATGAGGCTTTCTGCTCCTGTAAAGATTTCCAGCCTCGGAAACCCTGTACAGGGTTGTTGTGAGTCGGAACCGACTCCGCAGCACATAACAACAACAATGTGATTGTAGTGTAGGGTTACGAATCGGGCTGCTAACCTCAAGGTCAGCAGTAGGAAACTACCAAGCGGTTTCGAGGGAGAAAGATGAGGCGTTCTGTTCCTGTAAAGATTTCCAGCCTCGGAAACCCTGTACAGGGTCGCTATGAGTCAGAACTGACTCCATGGCACATGACCATGAACCACCACCAATGTGATTGCTAATCTGGGAGCGTAGTAGTTATGAGCAGGGCTGTTAACCTCAAGGTCCGCAGTTCGAAAGTACCAGTTCGACACTAAGGAAGAAACATGAAGCTTTCTGCTCCCGTAAAGATTTATAGCCTCGGAAACAGTATTCAGGAGCTCTGGTAGCGTAGTGGTTACGACTTGGGCTGTGAACCGCAAGGTCAGCAGTTCGAAACTACCAGCTGCTCCGCGGGAGAAAGATGAGGCTTTCTACTCCCGTAAAGATTTACACCCTCGGAAACCCTGTACAGGGTCGCTATGAGTCGGTTCCGACTCCACGGCACATAACAACAACAACAACAACATAAGTCAGAAGCGACTCCACGGCATACTACCACCATCAGCAATGTGACAGCTACGAGTCCTTGTGTGGTGCTGTGGGTTAATGCTCTGGATTGCAAAATTGGTTTGAACCACAAAGTCGGTGGTTCAAGCTCATCAGCTGCTCCTTGGAAACCCTATATTGGGTTGCTATGGGTTGGAACAGAATCGACAGCCCTTATGTCAATTACTAGAACTGCGGATACCTTGGCAGGGCCAGACCAAATGCTTCCCACCCCTGCTTTACAGGGTCTCTATGAATCAAAACTAACTCCACAACACTTAGCAACAACAAAGCTTGTGCTTGTGTGGGGTATGGCTAGCTTATGCTTTGCAGAATTGTTGCAACAAACATTTATTGCTTGTGGCTGTTTATTTTCATGACTTGACCCTTAAAAGTCAGACCTTCATCAGGGATAGAAGCCCAGTTCAGAATCACTCCAACAAGAAGGATCACGTTTGGGCATATGGAACAGAAACCTAACAAAGACGGCTTTTCAAAAACAGTGGGATCCAAGGCTTAACCCAGGCCACATCTCTGTCCCTCGCTTGTCTCCTTTGTGGGATCTCTGCTCAAGTCAATCCAAGAAGATTCTCAGTCTTCCATTTAGCAACCCAAGAAGCAAGACAATTTATCAAGAAAATGAATAGCAAAGGTTCAGATTTTCCTGGTTGGGAGGCTAAGTGAACCATTGAGTCAAGCCCTGGGGCTAGAGGGGCACCCACACTGTGGTCAAGTAAAAAGAATATTGCCCCTTATGGTCAGGGAGGGAAGTGCAGGCTTAGCTTGGTTCAAACCTGGTTAGGAGAAAGGGCTATTAAGGAAGACAAACAATTTCTAGAACCTCCTAAAATATAAGAACATCCAATATTTTCCTTCTAACAGGTAGAACACATAAAACAACCCCTGAGTTCACAATTTCTGCCACAACTTATCAATATTACATCTAACTCTGACAGATCAAATGCAGGTTTCAAGATGTTCTGTGCTTTGCTGAGTTTCAGAACTTTAAATTTATCAGGTCTTATTTGATTTTTTTTTTTTTTTTCAGTGCTGCATTTATCCAACTAAGAACAGAACTCAATGCCATTGATAAAAAACGCCACATAATTCTAGCAAGCACACCTCTCTTCCACAACACTGGGGTTGAGAGCGTCAATATTTACACATCATGTCTGAGCTGACCATGCAGGAATACCAAGACCTCAGTCTCAGAGGAACTGAAAAAGTAATAATCGTATGAAAGTCTAAATCCCACCACACCATAAAGAGAAATCTTAAAAATCCAAGTTCATTTACAATATACACTATGCCAAAAATCTAATCCCCAAGCTAAATGATCTTTGCTCTTGTTTACCTATGGAAACCCTTCCCCTGTCTTTATTATTTTTATTTCTACATTCTAGACCATCTGAAGAACACCCCCACTCGAATAAACATCTTTAGAAAGCAAAATTTGTCTTTGGATAATTTTCTTTTTTTAAAAATAGATTTTGTATTGTAATATGTCTTTGAGATAGAACTCACCGCAATTGAAATAATCTTAATTTTGTCTCTTTGAGTTTGTGGATGTTACTTCTATCTCCACATAATCCATACCCACTATGTTTTGTTTTCTTTTTAAAGTTTTTACTGAGGATTGAGTGAACGTTTACAGGACAGATCATCAATTTTACGTTCACCAAATCATACATCTTGTTTCATTACAGTGATTATAATCCCCTCCATGTACTATCAGTTAACAGTATTTCTCTCTATTTATTTTAGCTTTAAAAAACAACAACAACAAAACACTCAGGCATATATGATAATTTACACCTCCAAAGGGCAGATTCCAAAAGTTGGCCTCCTGGCCACCGGCTCTTAGTCCCGCTCTTCCCATGAATCTAGAATCCTCAGCCAGTCCCTCTCTCCATGCCCCCATCGTTGCCTTTGTCTTTGGTGTCCAGGCTTCTCTGGATAAGGTCCCGCATTCTCCTTGTACTCTTCTCCCATGATGGTCCTAGGGTCCTCTGCTTCTGGACTGTAAAATTAGCCACTCTCCTGTTTTTGTTACAAACGTGTACCTTTACAATAGTGACAGTCGATTTAGTCATGATAACAATTATTCATTATTGAATCATACGAATCTTATCCCCATCTCTTTTCACCAGACCCATCTAGACAAGATGACAGCTATTCAGTGGGGACTCTTTCTTTTCTCCCATACTCTTAAACTAAACTCCCTCTTGAAACCTTGTAAGCCAGTCACTTTGTGCCTTTATCGCCCCCTCATTTTAGGTAGCCAATGTCTAAGTTGCCTGTCCCTATCTACCTTGTATACAGAGGGGATAGCATTGATACTTGATGTGATAGTAGAGTGTTAATATTTTGCAAACAGGGTATCTCACTAAGTACATATGCTATATTTTGAGAAACGATATAAAATATGTTGTATGTAGTAATATAAAGAAGCCTTTGTGGCAAGTGAATTAACCATTGGGATGGTGACTGAAAGTTTCTGTAGTGTGAACCCAGACAGACTTGGGAACTGTATGGCGCAAGTCTTCTCTGTCCTATAGGGTCCTATGAGTCCTAATAGACTTGAGGGAAGTGGGTTTCATTTTGGTTTAAATAGCATTGTATATACCATATAGCCTGTCTATCCTCATTCCTCATTTATATTATATATATATGACCACAAGGTCAGTTTTAACCACAAGGTCATCTGTTCGGACTCATCAGCTGCTCCTCGGGAACCCTATACAGGTTCGTTATGAGTCAGAACCGACTTGGCGGCACCTAACAACACCATACACATATATAAACATTATATATATTTCACTCATCTTGTACCATGCTCCATCTTTATCTATAATACCACCATCAATCCGTGTCTATCATTCACGTGATGTATGTCCTCCATCTGGTATTTCTCCTCCACTTTCTGTCTGCCCTCCATCTTGTATCAGCTCTCCATCCTCCATCTTGTGTCTGCCCTCCCTCTTATATCAGCTCTCCATCCTCCATCTTGTGTCTGTTCTCCATCTTGCATCTGATCTCTATCTCCCTCCATCTTGTCTTCACCTTCCCCTCCATCATTGCTCATCCTGTAGCTTGTGCTGACCCTCCATCTTGTGTCTGTCCTCCACCTTGTCTTCATCCTTCATCATTTTCCATCTTCCATCTGTCCTTTATCTTATCTCCACTCTCCATCTTGTATCTAGCCCTCCACCTTGTATCCAGTCTCCATCTATATCCACCCTCCATCTTGTGTCTGTCCTCCATCTTATCTTCATCTTTCATCATTCTCCATCTTCCATCTGTCGTCCATCTTACCTCTGCCCTCCATCTGTATCTATTCTCCATTTGTATCTCTGCCCCCATCTTGTGTCTAGCTTCCATCTGGCATTTGTCCTCCATGTTGTATCTATATTCCATCTTCCATCTACTCTTCATCTGAAGCCATCATTTCTCTACATCCTATACTTATCTCTCATTATTATTATTATTATATAGTTGTTGTTAAGTGTAGTCGAGTTGGTTTTGACTCATTTGTTATTAGGTGCCATTGAGTCGGTACCAACTCATAGTGAGCCTATGCACAATAGAATGGAACACTGCCCGGCCTTGCACCAACCTCACAATTATTGCTACATTTGAGCCCATTGCTGTTGCCACTGTGCCAGTCCATCTTGTTGGGAGTTTCCCTCTCTTTCTCTGACCCTCCACCCTACCAAACATGATATCCTTCTCCAGTGACTGGTCCCTCCTGACAATATATCCAAAGTATGAGAGATGAAGTTTGGCCATCCTGGCCTCCAAGGAGCACTCTGGCTGCACTTCTTCCAACACAGATCTGTTGGTTCTTTTGGCAGCCCATGGCACTTTCAATATTCTCCTCCAACACCATAACTCAAATGAATCAATTCTCCTATGTTCTTTCTTATTCACTGTCCATGAAGTTATTGAAAATACCCTGGCTTGGGTCAGGTGTACCTTAGTTTTCAATCTGACATCTTTGCTCTTTAGTGGTTTAAAGAGGTCTTGTACAACAGATTTTCCCAATGCAATACAATGTTTGATTTCTTAACTGCTGCTTCCATGTGTGTTGATGGTTGAGTTAAAAAAAAAAACGAAGTCCTTCACAACTTCAATCTTTTCTCCATTGATAAGAAAGCTGTTTATTGGTCCAGTGGTAAGGATGTTTGTTTTCTTTACATTGAGATGCAACTCATACTGAAGGCTGTGCTCTTTGATTTTCATCCGACTCATATCAACTCTGTATGGTCTTTCTGAGAAGCGACTGGTGGGCTTGAACTTTACGGTTGACGGTCCAGTGCTTATCCTACAGTGCCACAGGTATATGCTGTAGTATATCTTATGCATACTATACACTGTATGTTATACATGTATATTACTTCTTCCAATAAAACCGAAGAGGTATAGAAATCAACATTATCATGGTTTGCTCCTTGTGAATATTCATTTTTTCTTCCCTTATATGATTCTGTGTGAACGATTCATAAATCCTGACCTTTCCAAGTGAGGTAGTGAGTGTGAAAAAAGTACTTTTGTTTTCTTATGAAGCACAGTATAGCGTAATTTTTTGGTATCAAGAGAATTCATATGAGTTGGCAGAACTTCATTGTCTTCTCCCATATCCCTCTCCTACACTGACTTGAGAATCTATGTCTTGTGTTTATTGTTCATGCAAACGTTGCTCTTTCCCAGGCACATAGTGACAGTGGATAAAGCTATTTTTAATTATGTATGTGGATTGCTGGAATTATTACAACATCTGATGTTTTTGCTTTATTCATAAATTTGACCCGGTCACTGGCATCCCAAAATGGTAGTTTATTTTGTGTTCGGAATCTGCATGCTTGAAAGAAAATGAGCCAACTTAAGTGCACATGTCTTCATTTTTATAGCTTTACCTTTATAGTCAAAGTCACTTCGAACCATGAAGGACACTGACGTTATAGTACAAAGGATTTCTGGGGTGTGCATATTAAAGTGGCTTTGGCTTAGAAAAAGACAACAGTGCCTGCTTTAGCCATCAGAGCAAGCAGACCATGCTTGGTGTTGTTGATGATATAGACCCTTGCCTTCCTCCTATCTTTGGAAAATAAGGTTCACATTATTTTAAGAGTTGACCGTGTCCATGTCTGCCTTTACTGCTCAACCAATTTACTTTACAATGTTTGCTAAGTAGTCTGAATTAAGTACAACGTGCTAAGCAAGCTCATTTGCAGAGACTGAATTCTCTTGCAACATTCGTCAATGTTTCTCTGCCCATTTATACCTGATACCTGATATGAATGCCAATGCATCCCTAAGTGGTTCATAATGAACTGTTTGATAAAAGCCAAATATGGAAATCAGCCCTGCTTCCAAATTCCCCTAAACTTAAGCCATAAAAAGTTGAATTAGCAAGTATCTGGATGAAAGCAATAAAATATATGGGCATTACTTTGGATGCTTAGAACACATTATGAATCATTTTCCTGTTCATCTTGAGAACATAAAGACAATTTAAAAAAATGAAAAGAGTTTCAGTTATGTCATCATGTTGAAAGACAAAGAAATCAGTGGAGCATATATTCAGGTTGTTGGAAAAGGATGATTCACAGAATACTTTTTCAAAGAGCAATGTCTTTGATACGATGATAATTTCCGCATGTTTAATTGACACACACACACGTAGGTATATATGGGAGTGCTTCAAAACTTTTTGTGGAGAATGACGTTTAAAAGATAATGACAATTTCTCACAAGCTTCTTGAAGCTAGGGAGCACGCTTCAGAGGATCCTGTGCTATATCAGAGGATATTGGCATAAAGATATAGGCATAAAGCTCACCCTGTACTCAGATGAGGGGCTTCCAGATGTAGCTACATCCTGTACTACATCAGACGATCCTGGTAGCACAATGGGTAAGATCTGATCTGCTAACAGGAAGGTCATCATTTTGAATCCACCAACTTTTTCGAGGGGCCAAGATGTAACATTCTGATCATGTAAACATTTACAACCTGGGGAACCCTATGGGGCAGTTTGTTAGTCCTGTAGGAGCTCTGTAAATCGGGTTCTACTCAATGGTAATGTTTTTTTTTTGTTGTTGTTGTAGCTTCTTTAATCCCGGTGTCTATACTTGAATGTCTCCAAATCCAGAGAAATAAGGCAAACCGAATGATAGAAAACCATGTGTTTCTACTATCATAAATCAGAGTATAGTTTGCATCCTTAAAAACAGAACAGAGATAAGATTTTACATTTGCAAAATTTACTAATTGGTTTCTCTCAAGTAATTCTTTTTGAAGTTATTTCAATAAAGCACATGCTGGAAAGAGAGCAAACCAGTCTGGATGTTTAAAGAAACACAAAAATGAGCAAGACAAAACTTCACTGTTGCAGACCGTGTAAGACTAATCAGAGGTTCGAGGCCCTCTAGGGCCGAGTGTAACAAATGAGGCCACTGGCAGTTAATGGCAAATTGCTTTCATATTAATATTCAGGTATATATATTAAATTAATACACTGGAGCCTTTGACAATCCACAGATAAATGTGATATTTTCCTAAAGCGAGACTAAAGGTTGTAAGGTTAAGCATTTCTCCAAAGGATTAACTAAAAATGTCTTAGCTACTTCACAGCTCTTTGTTCCATAGACAAAGAACCCATCCTCCCTAATCCTTTTCCAGGTGCAGCCCATTCACCTGGGCATCTGGAGTCCTCCTGCAGACCTGGCTCAGGAAGCCAAAGCAGCAGGACTCCGCCCAAGCTTTTGTCTTTATCTCTCACCTTCCCCCACCTTAGCTCAGGGGCTATAGATATGTTAATTGGGCCTGAGAATCCAAGCTGCTGGCCTGGGATTCGAACCAGTGAAGTACTATGTAAAGTTACCTGAATGTCTGGAAAAGTACTGATGTTAGCTGTACCTTGCCTAAGTCCCTCCCAGCTTGGTGTGAAGCTCCTCCCCTGAATAAAGCAGAGGCCCGGGCTTCCCCAGGTGTGCATTACTGGTTGGCAGGCATGGAGTAAAGATCAGTGCATTACTGGTTGGCAGGCATAGAGTAAAGATAGCAGTGCATTACGGGTTGGAAGGCATGCAGTAAAGATTGCAGGGCAGTGAGTTGCTGCCTGCAGAGGCCACGATGCCTATAGTCCCAAGCTTGCCTATCAGTGATGTATCCACCCTGTCTTTGGGGTGCCTCTTTGTCTCTCTCTTTGTCTCCATTGTCTCCTTTTGTGTATTCTTGATATATATGAATCGCCGTCAGGTATCCTCTCCTCGTGAACTGAACCCCAATGTCGAGGTGGGTCCCCGACACTTCACCTTTGGCGAAGTGATGTTTTAATGTGTGTGCTTTGAAAAGTGCTTCTTGGGCTACATTGATTATTAATATTTGTGGTACAATATGTCAGTTTGAACCGCAAGGTCTTTTGTTCAAATTCACCAGCTGCTCCTTGGAAACCCTATATAGGGTCGTTATGAACTGGGATGGACTCAAAGTCACTTAACAATGACAAGGGTATAAATCTGCAAATTTATCTTGAAAAAAATCAAGTATCTGCTTACAGTTTGTTCTAAGGGGACAAAAAATATAGATTCCCTTCATGTATTTCCCCCCTAAGCAAAACACAATGAAGATTGAACTGAATCGTAACATCATAATTAAAAAAAAACAAAAAAACTGTTTCCCTATTCACGTTTTCCATAGACTAAAAAAAGAATTAAAGAAAGTACCCATGGAGAGAACATTTTATATCTTTACATTTTTCTTTAATATATACAATAACCACTTTCCCCTATACGATCACCTTCTTTGTAAAGAGTAAACTTCTCAACTCCGAATGCCTTTGTTACTTTTGCAATTTATTGTTCAATAGTTTGTCATAAGGCTGTGGAGTGAACTGAGGAAGTGCTTGAAGGGACATATTTCTACGAACTGTGTTCACCCAGTCCATATTTCATGCCTCACGGTGGCTCTGCATTTTGCTAAAATCTTGAGTTTGCTCATCAAGCTAAGGAAAACTCATACCCCATGGAACTCACCCAAGGACAAGATGGAAATGAAGAAAGCTCTGGATTGAATAGGGTCCTGTCTCCCCAAAACATATAATGTAGATCCCAATGCTTATCCCTGCAGATGTAATTCTGTTTGGCAATAGATTGTCTTTGTTTCGTTAATGAGGCAGTAGAGTTACTGGGAAAAATGGAGTTGAAAGATAATAGAATTTTCCCATGAACATTTTGAAGCCCCTCATCTGAGCTTTATGCCAATATCTTTTCGAGATAGGTCATCCCACATGGAGGTCTCCAAGGAACTACAGAACAAGGACCTTCCCCCAAAGATTACAGAGACATTCGCTAGAGGTGAACCTTGAGTTTGGACATGTAGCTTCCCAAACTGTGAAAAAATAAACCTCTGTTCCTGAAATACCCCCTTGTGGTATTTCTGTTACAGCAGAACTAGATGAGTAAGGTAAGGAATGAGTCAGGGAAGCAGGCTTACACTGATAAATGGTCTTCTTTTGGGAGATACCTTGGTGGGTTTATAGTTTCTGTCAGTGGGTATTTCATGCTTAAACAGGTGCTAAAGACATCACCTTTGACCTATGTAAGATGACATGAAGGCTCATTGGTTCTGTAAGAATCAGTTTGGGTATCCATTGCTTGAGACTTCATTACCTATGTTGCTTTTCAACAGAAGCAAAGTTAAGTTTCAAGCATTTATGGCGCAGGTGCCTAATGCTGCAAGAACAGAAATACCACAGGCAGGTGGCTTTCACACACAGAGATTAATTCTATTTAAGTTTAGGAGGTTAGAAGTACAAATTCCACGTATTTGGGTCTAGGGGCAGGCTTTTTCTCTCTGTGTCAGTCCTTGAGAGAGGTCCTTATGTCCTTTTAGCATCTGGGAGTCCAGCGTTCCCTAAGAAGTAGCATCAATCTTCCCCTGATTGTAGAACATTTTCAGCACAGGAATACTCTGTTGAACGATGCATTCTGCTCTTGGCTCTTCTTTCTTGGTAGTCCGAAGGTCCCTCTTTCAATTCTCTCTCCTTTTATCTCCAGTAAGATAAAAGGTGATACAGGTCACACCCAGTGGAAACTCCTCTTACATCAGATGGGAATTGTCACGTGAGTAACATCCCAACCTGCTCTCCTTACAACTGATTGGTGGATCACATCACAGCAGATGTTTACATCATTAGGTAACTGCCAAATTGCATCATTATATAACTGCACGTAACAAGAACAGCAACGTAACTGCCAAACCATTGAGAATTATGGCCAAGTTGACCTATATTTGTTGGGGACACAATGCAATTCAGCGTGATTTATTTACACAATTCAGTTGCTGTATGCCATCTTCCCTAGTCTGCTGGGCATGCACTTTTTAAACTGATCGCATGTTGTCCAAATAAAGACAGACATTGAATTCCTTAAAACAAAGAATGTCAGAAAAGGCATAGCCCTTAATTTACTTGAGAATGATCCCACGTTCTTGCTGTAGGCAGTCCCTGGATTCCAGACACCTTCCGGTTCGTATCTAATGTTAGTTAATTAAAGATTTGTTCTCATGGAGACTGTATACTATTCAATGCATTGGAAACATGACACATGTGTAACACAATGATACAGTGGTAATACTATGTTTCAATTCACGCAGCAAAGTAGGGCCTGTAAGTTATAATGAATCATTTTGCGCACTTCAGATTTTTCAATAGGCTTTGTAAATATTACTTTGTAACTGAATGCTCCCTAGAAGCAGTGATGGCGAGACTTTGTTTCACACATTTGGATAGGTCATGAGGAGGGACCAGTCCCTGGAGAAGGACATCCCACCTGGTAAAGTTGAGGGTCGGTGAGAAAAAGGAAGACCCTCAATGACACGGACTGACACAGTGGCTGTGACAATGAACTCAAACTTAGCAATGGCTGTGACTCGATGGTTCAGAAATACACACTGTTTTGCTTTGTTGTACAAAGGTTCCTTTGAGTTGGAACTGATTGGATGGCACCTAACAACAACAATGGGATTGATTCATAACTACAGATTGTACATATTTTGGGCATTCATTACCTGAAGATTACCTGTATTATTATTTTTTTTAAAGCTCTTTATTGCATTGTTTAAGATCCGTCATCTCCCAGCTGTGGAGGAAACTCTAGGCTGACTGTGGTTAAGGGAGGATTTAGAAAGACCTCATACTTGATAGGTTTTGTTTCAACAGATAGCTTAAATGTTTCATCTTCTCCCCAAACAGTTGAACTATCCTCTCATGCTTTCTAGTTGAAACAAATCTAACCGGTAATCTAGAATCCGAGTGACTGAATTTTCTGAGATTGTCTCCCTTATAGATGATAGGCACTGGACTGCTAGCTGCGAGGTCAGCACTTCGAACCCACCAGTCACTCCTCAGTAACCCTAAGAAGGGTCGCTATGATTCAGAACCAACTGTATGACATGTAACAACATTTGTTTTAGAACAATTGAGATAAAGCATCAGAATTCACCCATACTCCTTCAGGCATCACTCATAAATCTTTGAGGATGCAGTTCATTGTTTGAGTCCCAATTCTAGATTCTTGAGACAGCCACCGTGAATCTCCCTTTATTCAAGAAAGCAGTCATTTATCACAATAAATAAATAAGCGAGCCAGTAAATTCTATTTTTATTGTGTGTATGTGTGTGTGCATATAACACAAAGGATACCTTCACTTTCTTTTACCTTCTCATCTTTTGTTTCACTCATTCTTCCATATTCATCTTGTCCAATGGACCTCAGTTGAACTTTTCTTTCTGGAGTTCTTGAGTGGTACAAATGTTTGATGTACTCAGCTGCTAACTGAAAGATTGGAAGTTTGAGTCCACCAAGAGGAACCTCTGAAATCAGTCTTGGAGACCTACTTGTGAAAAAAAAATCGTAGTCATTCAAACCCTTGTCAAGTACAGTTCTGCTCTGACTTGCATTGAACAAACCTGCCCTGAAAGACCTCTTTAAAGTGTTACAGAGCAAAGATGTCATTTTGAGGATTAAATTGCACCTTGATTAAAGTCATGGTCTTTTTCACCACCTCGTATACTGTTGCAGACCGTGTAAGACTAGTCAGAGGTTCGAGGCCCTCTAGGG
>NW_006409018.1:228516-230072 GCF_000296735.1 Chrysochloris asiatica | reverse complement strand
GACCATCAATGAGAAAAGCGGAGACTGGATCCTACCCAGAGAAGCAGTGAGGCCTGAGATGGAGGCAGAGATGGTGTGGCTGGGGACTTGGGATCCGGAGAGGGAAAGGGGCTGAGGACTGTGATGGGGGTGTGTGTGTGTGCAGGCTTACGGGGCACACATTTTGGTTGGGTGAGGATGCATGGACGGGATGGTAACTATGTCAATGAAATGATAGATGAATGTAAAGCTGATGTTCTGCCATGTAGACTATCACACAATTCACAATAAAACATTTAAAAAAAAAGGATGTGAAAGCTGGAGTGTGAATAAGGAAGTGAAGAGAAGAATGGATGCCTTCGAAATGATGTTGATGAAGAATATTGAATATACATTGGCCTGCCCTAAGAAAGATCAAAGCTGTGTTGCAGGAAATACAACCAGAATGCTCCTTACAAGTTAGGATGGTGAGACTTTGTCGCACGTACGTTGGACCTGTTATCAGGAGGGACCATTCCCAGGAGAAGGACATTATGATTTATAAAGTAGAGGGTCAGTGAAAAGGTGGAAGACCCTCAATGAGATAGATTGGCTTAGTGGCTGCAACAGTGGATGCAAATGTAACAACAGATGTAAGGCTGGTTCTTTGTGAGTCCGAATGCACTCCATGACAATTAACAACTTTAAGCTGCTTGGAGTCCTGGTGTGGTGCTGTGGGTTAATGTACCGGACTACAAGTTCATGTGCACTGAAAGGTCGATGGTTCAAGCTCACCAGCTGCTCCTCAGAAACCCGATATAGGTTTGCCACGGCTCAGAACCGACTTGATGGCCCTTAGCAACAGCAACAACAAATAAGCTACTTCATTTATGCTGTGTAGTAACAGAGGTCCCTTAGAAACCAGTATAGGACCATTTGAGACAACCCAACTCTCATTCCTATGGTATTTCATAACCTTTGGTAGATGTGCAGTTATATAAATTATGGACAAATAGGTAGAGGGCAGTATAGTTGTGCTAAGTGGGCTTGTCCTGAGAGAAGTGGATTTGTTTCCCAGTGAAGTTAAATTATTTAGACATTTAATCGGATTAAATGAAACTAAAAGAAAAAAACAAATTATTTTAAGACCAGAATTTCACCTTCCCTTTTTATTTCATTAGTTAATGGCATTGGGACTTGCTGTGTTGGTAGATTTTCAGGCCTGTTTTAAATGGAACTCTTGATAGCCACGAAGCAAAACATCCGAGACCCAAAGACTGTCTTCCATATACCATTGACTATCAGATGCATTACTGAAGCACTTTCAAAATGACTGATTTCAAAACCCTGAAACAACCCCCTTAATGGATTTTCTCATGGTAATTTTAAGGACCTGTAAAGGTCTTTTGCAAATCATCTCTAGAAAGAATGCACAGAAATTATCCCAAAGAAATAGGCAAGATAGCCCATTTTGTGTTTTCTGAGGAAAACATGTCAGTAAAAATGGAAACACTGGGAGGTGAGAACTGTTGTACTCTGACACACCCAGGGACACCATGAGTGGAATCTACTTATGAAAAATCATCCACTGAGAACCC
>NW_006409018.1:225025-228416 GCF_000296735.1 Chrysochloris asiatica | reverse complement strand
ACAGTTCTACTCTGACACACACGGGCACCATGAGTGGAATCTACTTATGAAAAATCATCCGTTGAAAACCCTGTGAGCACAGTTCTACTCTGTCTCACACACACATGGGGGCACCATGAGTGGAATCTACTTATGAGCTGAGACCTGACCCATATTGCCTTCATGTGTGTCAGAGTAGAACTGTGCTCCACTGGGTTTTCAATGGCTAATCCTTCTGAAGAGATGGTTACACTTTTCATCTGAGGTGCTTCTGGGTATACTCAAACCTCCAAGTTTTGTTGTTGTTAACAGCTGAACCCATTCACTGTTTATACAACCCAGAGACTCTTGAATGGGCTGCGATGCCCCACCTGCTGTGTTTTGCGATTCACTCTATTGAAGAGTCAAGTTCGGCAGCAGTTATTGAGTTTTCCATTATTATATCTATTGAGCCCATTTTTATAACTTCATGCCTGTAAGACATTTCAATCTATGTGATTACTATCCTGTTCTTGAGGAGAAATGATTCTATGATTGCCTCTTTGGGCTCTCTTATCTATACACACACTCAGTCACCACTGTGTTTTCATCTTTTCTGTGGACAATCATTTTGAAACAAGCACATTATATTTTTCAGCTGTATAAATGTACTCTAAAAGGAACCCTGCTGGTACACTGGTTAAACACTTGGCTGCTAACCAAAAGTTGATGGTTCAAACCCAGCAGTCTGGGGCAATCTGTTACTGTAAAGGTTGACAGCCTTGGCAACCGTATGGGAGTAGTTCTGCTCTAACCTAAAGGGTCACTATGCTTTGGAATGGATTGGACAAAGTGTTTTTTGTTTTTACATGTACTTTATTAAATGTCTGGATGTCTCCTTTTGGAAAATCAGCCACTGGAAATTCTATGGAGCAGTGAAGTACTGAGATGCGCTTGGGCGCTCCATGAATTGGAGTCTTGTCAGCAGCAAGTAATAGTATCAGCGACGACTCAGTTTTCATCAGCTCTCCTCATCAACATGGAATTTAGCAGACTCCACCCTGCCCCATCCTCCCCCCACAGATGAGAGGATTATTGGACTCACCATCTTGAGAGGGGATCACGGTGTTGAAATGTCACCCCCATCCTCCCCTGCCTACACCTGATTACTCTCTAAGATAGGATGGATTTCTAGGTAGCAGACATCCAATCCAAGTCACTGGAAGTATGTCTGAGAGTTGCTGATGGTGAATGGTTGCTTTAATCATGGGGGTCACCTTGAGTTGTGAGGCTGAAGAGCAGAGAAAATCGTTTTTATGACTGTGACCATGGGCTCTGCAGTTGGACTGAGGTGCTCAAGTGGAAAGCTGTTGGGATTTGACATTTTTATCGGCGTCAATGAAATGGCACGGAAGATACATCACTGATTCGCGCCCCTCATTTACCTGGGTGAGAGCGAGTTTCAAGGGGATCTAATTCCTCACCACGGATTGAATTGTGTCCGCCACCCTCACCCCAGATATGTGTTGGTTTGGCTGGGTGGTGATTGTCAGAGGTATGGCAGCTAGGTGGAGATCCCTCACGGTGGGATTTTATATGATAAGCTAATAAGAGGATTAAGGGTAGGATTTGCTGTAGTTGAATCAGTTCTGACTCACAGCAACTCCATGTACATCTGAATGAAACATTACCCATTACAACTGCTGTTACATTTGAGACCTTTTTTGCTGTCATTGTGTTGATTCATCTCTTTGGGGGTCTTTCTCTTTTCAACTGACCCTCCATTTCACCAAGCCTGGGAAAGTGTTGTTGTTAAGGACTGTCGAGTCACTTACAATTCGCAGCGACCCTGTATAGGATTTCTGAAGAGCAGCTGGTGGGATTGAACTGCTGTCCTTGTACTTAGTAGTCCAGTGCTTATCCTACAGCATCATCCCTGGACTTCCTAAGCATGGAAGGTTGTTGTTAAGTGCCATTGGGTCACTTCCTACTCATAGTACTCCTGCATAGGGGTTTTCATGGAGCGGATGGTGGGTTTGAACTGCTGACCAGATGGTACACCTTTATGGCATTATAACCTTGATCGTATATAAAGGAGTTTCCCAGGGGCATGCCCTGCAAGGAGAGAAAAATGAGTAGAAAAATAGGGACCTATTACTACCAAGACAGAAGTCTGGCAAGAGTGGAGTCTGGCCATTGTACCTGGAGTCCCTCCACCTTGAAGCTACCAGATCCAAGGGAAGGTTGATGCCAAGACGCATGGAAATCTCCAACGAACACTGATCCTACAGATGCCAGAAGGAGAGAAGGACCTTCCTCTGCAAAGCCAGCAGTTGAATTCGGACTTCCAGCCTCCTCAATTGACAGGGAGCTGCTAGTGTGGTGCTGAAGGGTAAACACTAGTCTGTGAGGTTAGTTTGAACAGCAAGCTTGGCAGATACGAGTTGGAACTGATTCGAGGACCCTTAACAACAACAATAACAAACTGAGAGAGGACTTCTGGTGCGGTGCTGTAGGATCAGCACTAGAAGACTAACCACAAGGTTGTCAGTTTGAACCCACAAGCTCCTCCTCAGAAATTCCACGCGGGGTCGCTATGAGTTGGAATTGACATAACAGCACTTAATAACAACAACAGATGGAATCAATTTCACTTGTCAAGCCTACTCATTTGTGATATTTGTGTTAAAGCAGCCTCTGCAAGACTAAGACAGCCCCAAAGAGCAATCCAGTTTTGTACAAGGTAGGGGGTACAAGCACCCTCAAGGGGATGGGGGTGTGGTCTCCAGAATGTAGGAATTCAGAGTCTCTATAACCAATTGGGGAGGTCAGGCTCACATCAGGATTTTGAAGTTTAAAGGTACAGTGCATGAGATCGGTTGACATTCCTTTTTATGTGTACAGATGTGCCTTGCTTGTGCATGAACTCCAACTCCTGGTGACTTTGGGAACAAAAGAATGAGTCGTCGTCTTGTCCTACATCATGCCTGGTGTCCAGAATGCTGCAGTCCATCCCTGAGACCGTGGTGCCCATCCATCTCGTCCACAGTCTCCCTCACCTTGCTGGTCCCCTATGTCACCAGATATGATGTCATGCTTCAACAATGGGGCCCTGCTGATGATGTGTCCAGAGCAATGATAAAGGACAATGTTTTGATGTGGTTCACATGTTCAGAATGGACCCACTAGCTGAGTTTTAGAATTAGATCACCAGAGCTTTCTTTCTGAAGTACAGGTCTCCTCTGACACACAGGGCACGATGAGTGGAATCTACTTATGAAAAATCATCCACTGAGAACCCTGTGGAGCACAGTTCTACTCTGACACACACGGGGCACCATGAGTGGGATCTACTTATGAAACATCATCCACTGAGAACCCTGTGGAGCACAGTTCTACTCTGACACACATGGGGACACCATGAGTGGAATCT
>NW_006409018.1:222989-224050 GCF_000296735.1 Chrysochloris asiatica | reverse complement strand
ATCTACTTATGAAACATCACCCACTGAGAACTGTGGGGCACAGTTCTACTCTGACACACATGGGGGTTATGAGTTGGGGTCAACTCCACTGTAATGATTACTGGTAGCTCCTCCCCCACAGAGTCTCCTTATAGTTCCATGGGAAGATAAGAATGCTAGCTTTGGCACATGAATACATTCGATGGTAACTGGTCATCTACATTCGTCTTCAGGTTCTGAAGCCAAGTCTTTTACTTGTTTCTCATTTGACAAGAATTTATTGTGCAGTGAAATGTCTGTGCAGGTGACCATAGCAAAGAATTCTAGTGGCCCAGTAGTTTCACACTCTACTGGTAACTAAAAGGTCAGTGGTCCCCGCCTGGTAACCTCTGCTCCTCAGGAGAAACAGGAGCTAGTTTGGTACCACGCAAACATTTACAGTCTTTAGTAGGGTACTTCTAGTCTATCCTACAGGGTGCCATGAATCAGAATCTACTCAATAACAGTAGGAAAGCATACTTGTTGTTGTTGATGTGGTTGTTAAGTGCCATCGAGTCTTATAGAGACCCTGCAGAGTGTTTCCAAGAAGTAACTGGTGGGTTTGAACCACTGACCTTGTGGTTAGCAATTCAGGACTCCATATGTGCGTATATTGTTCAGTGCAGTTGAGTCACTTCCAACTCATAGCGACTTGTATAGGGTTTCTGAGGAGCAGCTGGTGGGTTTGAATCGCTGACCTTGTGGTTAACAGTCCAGTGCTGATCCTACAGTGCCACACCAGGACTCCCAAAATACTAAAGATTTACTATACTATTGCCTAAAAGAATCTGTTTTAAGGAACTCTGGTGGCAGCGTTTGATTGGTAATTGAAAGGTTGGTGGTTCGAACCCACCAGTTACTGGTTCCTGGGGTCAAGGTATGATGATCTGCTTCAGTAAAGATTTGCAGTTTTGGACACCCTATTGGGCAGTTCTGCTGTGTCCAGTAAGGTCACTATGAATCCAAATCAACTCTAATGCAGTGGGGTCATTGCAAATCTAATAGAGACTTATACTCCTGCCTAGTCCTGGTGTAAGGAGCTC
>NW_006409018.1:217296-222039 GCF_000296735.1 Chrysochloris asiatica | reverse complement strand
GTTTCTGAGGAGCAACTGCTGAGTTTGAACCTTGCAGTCGAGTAGTTTATTCCACAGCTGTAGATATGTATATATGGAATATATGGAGTACATATGGAGTCCTGGCATGGTGCTGTAGGATCAGCACTGGACTTGTAATTGTAAGGTTATGGGTTCAAACCCACCAGCCACTCCTCAGAAACCCTATACAGGCTGGCTATGATTTGGAACTGACTAGATGGCACTAACAACAATGGAATGGGAGTGCTGGCTTGGCGCTCTAGGATGAGCACTGGACTTTGAACCACCAGGTCAGCAGTTCAAACCCACCAGTTGCTCCTCAGAAACCTTATACTGGGTCACTATGATTCGGAACCAACTGGCTAGCACTTAACAGCCACAGCAACAATGGACTCTGCTTCAGGGAGTGTTGCAGACAGTGCAGACCTGGTCAGGAGTTCGAGGCCCTGTGGGCCCAAGTGTTGCAGACCGTACAGGCCGATGGCTCTGAGGAACAAACTCTAGCAACTTTGCAGACATAGAAAACTGTCTTTCATCTTAGTGTTCAGTTATGTTTATTATTAATTTCATACATAAAGCCTTGATATCCACAGATAAATGTAAGAACCTTTCCTAGAAGCCAAGACTGTAAAAGGTTTCAAAGGTAAAGCTTTTCTCCCAAGGATTAACTAAAAATAGTTTGGCTACTTCCCGGTTCTTTGTTCTAAGAACAAAAGGACACCCTCCCTAAAGTGTTTCCAGGCGCAGCCCTAGTCACCGAGGCATCTCACTTCCTGAGAAACCTGGGCTGGGCAGCAAATGGGACTCCTCCCAATCCTCTTTGTCTTCCCCCATTTGAGGCTAGGTGCTAAAAGGTATGTTAATTAAGCTTGAGAAACCAAGTTGCGGTTGTGAGATTGGAACCTGCGAAGTACAATGTAAAGTTGCCTGAATGTCTGGAATTTTACGAATGTTTGCTCTACCTTGTTTTAGTCCCTCCTAGCTTTGTGTAAAGTACCTCCTCTAAATAAAACGGAGGCGCAGGTCGAATCCAGTGTGCATTACAGCTTGGAGAGCGTGCTATACGGCTGACTAGGCATGTGTTGCTGACCAGCTAGTAAGGGGTGCATACTGCCTGCATAGCTAAGATGTTTACTATGCGGGATCTTACCGCCCCTGGTTTCGGGGTGTCTCCTTGCCTCTCTCCTTGTGTCTCTGTGTCTCCTCCTTCACTATCCCTATTGCTGCCAGATAACCCCACCTCGTGAACTAAATATCCGTGTGGAGGCAGGTCCTCGACAAGGGAGCCCGTGTGGTGCAGTTGTTAAAATGTTTGAATGATAACTGAAAAATCTTGGTGGTTCAATCCCACCAGCTGCTGCTCTGAGGGAGAAATATGGAGCGGTGTGTTCCCATAAAGATGTACAGCCATGGGAGCCCTCTGGAGAACTTGTACTTTGTCCTGTAGGATTGCTATGAGTTGGAATCAAGTCGATGGTTGTGGGTTTGAAGTGACTGAAGGATACCTGTATCAAGCTCTGATCTATGTTGAGTATAAGTTCACATTTGGGGAAGTTGAGATGGGGAATTCTCAGCATCGCATTACGGTGAACAAACGTACAAAGAATGAGACTTGGATCCAGGTTGTGCTAAGAAACACACCAATGAATGGTCACAGGTCATGGAACCAGTGAACCTTCCATGTACGTGTGTGTCTGCGAACAGGCCTATTCGAAACATAACGGTTCTGCGTGCCCTGCCAAGGGGAACTCTCCATCAATTGACATGGAACTCCCAACTGACCTCTACGGTCAAATACCTCCTTTGCCACAAGAACAGAAGAATCCGATGGTGTCCTGCCACCATGACTGCAAACTTCCACCAAAGATTCCACAAAAGAATCAGGATCAGAAGGGAGATCCAGACCAGAAGTTCAAATCCTCATGGAATCCAGACTTTCTGGATTCATTGAGGCTGGTACTGTTGTCCTGAGGTAATATAATCATCTTGAAACCAATATTTACCCCTGAGGTTTTCCTAAAGCTGCAACAATCATCCAAGTTAACTAATAAGGAATGTTTGCTTTGAACATTAAGCCTTTTAAAGAACTATGTGTTGTTGTCAAGTGCCGTTGAGTCAGTTCCAACTCATAGCAACCTTGTATAGGGTTTCCAAGGAGTGGCTGGTGAGTTTGAACTGCCAACCTTGTGGTTCGAACCGATCTTGCACCAGGACTCCAAAGAACTGTGGTGATGGGACCAAGCAGATACCAACTCAGAAGGTGAGAAGAGAAATTTAGCGGGCCATGTGTTTATGTACTTGGAGGAGGAAGAGCTCAGACCAGGAGGATGACTATGAATTCCAGCAATGTAACAGAATGAATGGTCCAAGCAGAAACTGGTCAGTTGATGTGTGTTTTGATATGTATGTTCTTAAGAGCAACACTAAATAAAATAAAATAAAATAGGGCAACTTAGACATTGGCTATGTAAAATGAGGGGGCGACAATGGCATGAAGTGGTTGGTTTACAAGGTTTCAAGAGGGAGTTTAGTTTAAGAATGTGTGGGGGAAGAAAGAGTCCCCACTGAGTAGTTTTCATCTTGTCTAGATAGGTCTGGTTAAAAGAGATGGGGATATGATTCTTATGATTCAATAGTGAGTAATTGTTATCATGACTAACTGCGACTGTCATAATTGTAAAGGTAGAAGTTTTGTAGCAAAAATGGGGAGTAGTTAATCTTACAGTCCAGGAAGAGGACCCTAGGACCATCAAGGGAGAAGAGCATGAGCTATCCAGAGAAGCAGCTATCCAGAGAAGCAGTGACAGCAGAGATGGAGGCAGAGATGGGGACATGGAGAGAGGGAGCAGCTGAGGACTCTAGAGTCATGGGAAGACAGGGACTGTGTGCTGGAGGCCAGGTGGCAGACTTGCAGAATGTGCCCTTTGGTGGTGTAAATTATTATATATGCCTGAATGTTAAATAAATAAATAAATAAATAAAGAGCTAAAATGAATAGAGAGAAATACTGTTCATTGCTATGCTACATGGAGGGGATTATAATCATTGTAATGAAACAAAGTATATGATTTGTTGAATGTAAAACTGATGATATGCCCTGTAAACTTTCACTAAATTCACAATAAAAACTTAAAAAATAAAACAGATGAACAAGGAGGCCAGAGGGTTGAATGTAACCAAGTGTAAACACGTCTGGAAGAGGCAGCAGGGTGTCCTGTATCCACCTAAAGGTTCGTGTGGTGTTTGCAGCGTGGTGTTGTGTTTGGAGAATAATCCTGAGTGCCCGTGTTGTAACCTGCATTTCCAGGAATTGTAGGCAACCATGTGTCAGGGAGAACTGTGGCTTGGGCAATGGATCAAGATGTGCAAATTCATCTGCCCGTTGTGTGTAATCTCTTTTTGGAATTTGAAGCCACACTCCCGGAGGGAAGCAGCTACTGATCTGGGCTGAGTCTGGAGCGGAGAAAAATGGACAGATTTGCTTGGTAGATCAAGTGCTCAATCCCTTGTATTTATTTCCGGACATTGTCTGGTCTGTGTCAAGAAGATAAGGCCTTTATTCCAATAGAGTAGTCTGCCAGAGGAGGACCACAGAGGTGATGCGTGTTTCTTCATCCCCTGTCTCAGTGTCATGGTATTGAATTCAACTCAACATCTGTTATGATCCTTTGAGCGTATTCTCTAGATGCTGGTAAGTTTGGACTAGAACAGGGGAAGGGCAATGGTCCAAGGAGGATGAAAAGCCAGCTCCCAGCAGAATGTTTGGATCCAAGATCTTCTTTTCTGCCTCCCCCATGCATGGTCACATTGTGCTATAAGAAAGGAGATTGTCTACATTCCAGGAACATGTTTCCAAATTAGCCTCATCGGATGCGACAAGCGGAAAAGCAGAAAGAGATAAAAAGGGGATACTGGATAGACGAGATGGGGACCCTGGTGGTGCTGTGCTTAAAGAGCTTGGCTGCTGAGTGGAAGGTTCAAACCCACCGGACTCTCTGCAAGAGGTAGATGTGGCAGAGTGCTTCTGTAAAGGTGAGTCTTGGAAACCACGTGGAGTTCAAGTTTTATTGCGTCCTTTATGGGGTCGCTGTGGGTTAAAATGAACTCAGCGGCTGCTCCTTGTTAGGTTGTAGCTGGAAGAGAGAACATCAGGTGGTACAGCAGTTAAGCGCTTGGCTGCCATCTGAAACGTTTGTGCTTTGAAACCACCAAGTGACTCTGTAAGAGTAGGACCTGGTGATCTGTTCCCATAAAGACCACATGAAAAAACCCTAATGGGCAGTTTTGTTCTCTAACACGTGAGGTCACTAGGAGTCTCAATCCACTCAATGGTCCCCAACATCAGTGACATTGACAAAGAAGGACCAGGGCTAACACAAGGGCAAGACTCATGGTTTCTCCCCCCGATTCCTATGGACCTCCTTTCATACGAGACCGCACTGAATCCTTTGTTGTCGTTGTTAGAGGTCATCCAGTTGTTCCCAACTCACAGAGACATGCTCATGCACAACAGAACAAAACACGACTCTATCCCTCACCATCCTCACGTTGCTGCTGTCACGGTGCCAAGCCAGCTCGTTGGGGGTCTTCCTCTTTTTCTCCGACCCTCCACTTTACCAAGCATGATGCCCTTCTCCTGAGACTGGTCCCTCCTGGTGACGTGTCTGAAGTCTCAGAGATGAAGTCTTACCATCTTATCTTCTAAGCAGCACTCTGGTTGTATTTCCAGCACAGATTTGTTTG
>NW_006409018.1:210361-215241 GCF_000296735.1 Chrysochloris asiatica | reverse complement strand
GGTATATGGAGGGGATTATAATCAATGTAATGAAACAAGTTATATGAATGGTTGAATGTGAAACTGATGTTGCACCCTGTAAACTTTCAGTCAATCCACAATAAAAAACTTAAATTAAAAAAAAACAAAACAAAACACTGGCAGCAAAGAAAACAACAGTGGATACTTTTAGCTCATGCAGATGAAACTCAAAGCTTTGTTGCCAATGGGTTATAATGACAGCTCTGCCCCAAGCTCATTCGAAAGTTCAAAAAGTAACTGAGCATTGAGTTCTAGCCTTGTAGATACATTGACACATGTCAGCTGGATTTCTGAAACATGTTTTTGCTGTTATAAGTAACTTACTGCCTTGGAGCTAGTTCTGACTCATAGCAACCCTTTAGATTTCCCAGGATGTAAATCTTTATGGAAAGGAGCTCTGGTAGTATAGTGGTTATGAATTGGGCTACTAGTCTTACAGAGAGCAGTTCGAAATTACCAGCTGTTCCGCTGGAGAAAGATGAGGCTTTCTGCGCCTGTAAAGATTTACAGCCTCGGAAACTCTGTACGGGGTCGCTATGAGTTGGAACCGACACCACGGCACATAACAACAACAACAACACATTTTTATGGGAGCAGAAAGCCTCATCTTTCTCCCGCAGAATAGCTGGTAGTTTTAAGCTGCCAACCTTGAAGTTAGCAGTACAAGACTTATCCTACAACATCACCAGAACTCCTTAATAAGGAATTGCCGTGATATTTGTATTATAGAATAAATTTCTGCTCAAACATTGTGCAGAAATTTTATAGTCATTTTGCGTTTGCTCCTTCTGACGGTCTATCTGGTGTGGACTACCCCCCCACCCCACTTTCCCCTTGGTGACCCCACTGTAAATGCTTGTTCTTTAGAGTCACCTACTTGTGGGGTTTCGGTTGCAGCCAACTTAGGGAACTAAGAGAAATCCTCTGATTTGCTTACTTCTTATTTTTGAATGAGGACAAAGGTCTTTCAGTGACAGGCCATTATACTTTCTTATATTTCTTGAATCAACATTCCCAAGCTCTCATAAGCTCTAAGGAACAACAGGAGAAGATTGTGCATACTGGAATAGCATCATTAAAACTCTTCAACCAGCAAGCAACCAGCTCTTCTGGGCAGGCAGGTTCACAGATGTATCCGTCCTTCTTACTCCTCCTGACAAGGCTGGCTGGCATTTCTCATGAGAATGCTGGCATTCTTCCTTATTTTTTTTTTTTTTAAGTTTTTATTGTTAATTGAATGAGAGTTTACATTCAACAAATCATATACTTTGTTTCATTACAATAGTTATAATCCCCTCCGTGTACAGTTAACAGTATTTCTCTCTGTTCACTTTAGCTCTTTTTTTCAAACACTTAGGGCATATATAATAATGTACACCACCAAAGGGCATATTCTGCAAGTCTGCCTCCTGGCCGCCAGCTCTCAGTTCCTCTCTTTCCATGAGTCTAGAGTCCTCAGCATCTCCCTTTCTCCATATTCTCATCTCATTGTTTCATTGCAATGATTTCAATCCTCTCTGGGCATCATCATTCAACAGTATTTACTTCTATTACCTCTGGGTTGTTTGTTGTTGTTGTTGTTGTTTGTTTGTTTGTTTGTTTGTTTTTGGTGTGGATAGGATGTACACAAAAGCACTCAGGAATATATAATCATTTAAACAACCAAAGGGCACATTCTGCAAGCCTGCCTCCTTATCGCCAGCGCAGAGACTTTCTCTTTCCATGAATCTAGAGTCCTCAGCTGCTCCCTCTCTGCATGTCCCCATCTCTGCTTCTATCTCTGGTGTCGCTGCTTCTCTGGATAGGATCCCACATTCTGCTCCGTGCTCTTCTCCCTTGATTGTCCTAGCGGCCTTTGTTTCTGGACTGTGAGATTAACTACTCCCCTGTTTTTGTTACAAAACTTCTACCTTTACAATTGTGACAGTTGCAATTCGTCACTATACCAATTACTCACTATTGAATCATAAGAATCTTATCCCCATCTCTTTTTACCAGACCCATCTAGAGAAGGTGAAAACTATTCAGTGGGGATCCCTTAATTCTTGAATTCTTAATCCCAGTCTTTAATTTCCAGTACCTTCTGAAGGTGAGTGGGAAGGTAAGCCGTAATGAACATTCCTGTTTAAGATGCCGCTTAAGGGATTTCAGGTTTTATGGCTTGGGGTGCAGCCAAAACCTTAATGAATCTCTTAAACCGAAAACATTATAATAAAATCAAGCAGTCAACTTGGCTGGAAACAAGTTTGAAAGTTAAAAAGTAAGAAGTTCTACAAATCTTTAGGAGAAAGAGAATAGTTGAAAACATAAAATATACCCACTCCTCACAAACAGACAAAAATCCATCTTGGACCAAATGAGTCAGAAAGTTCGTTAGAAGCCAGGAAGGCAAGGCTTCATCCCACACACTTGGGGATCTGTGATCAGGATGGACCAGTTCCTGGAGAAGGATATCATGCTTGGTAAAGTGGAGGGTCAGTGAAAAAGAGGAAGACCCCCAACGAGATGGATTGGCAGCCGCAATGAGTTCAAGCTTAACAGTGATTGTGAGGATGGTGTAGGACTGAGCAGTGTTTCCTTCTGTTGTGCACAGGGTCACTATGATGGCTAGAAGAACCAACAGATCTGTGTTGGAAGAAGTGCAGCCAGAGGGCTTCTATGGAGGCCAGGATGGCCAAACTTCATCTTTCATACTTGGGACATATTGTCAGGAGGGACCAGTCCCTGGAGAAGTGTATCATGTTTGCTAAAGTGGAGGGTCAGTGACAAAGAGGGAGACCTTCACGAGATGGACTGGAACAGTGACAGCAGCAATGAGGTCAAGCCTAACAACAATTCTGAGAATGGTGCAGGACTGAGCGGTATTTTATACTGCTTTTTAAATACTGCCCATTGTACGCAGGGTCATTGTGAGTTAGAACTGAGTACCAGGGACACATAGCAATAGCATTCAGGATGCAGGAAACACGGACAATATTCCTTTTCTTTCCTCCCTCCCTTCTCTATTCCTTCTTTAATCCCCCTCTCTCTTTTCTTTTTTTTTGGGGGGGCGGAGGGGTGAGATAGAGGATGAGGATGAAGAATTCAAATCAACCCCAAAACTGCACAGTGAGAAAGTGGAGGGGCTCACCCAGTGCCAAGTTCTTATTGCCAACATGGTGAGAAAAAATGGTATCCAGAAGTGAACCCTCCCTGAAGATTCAATTTAGGGGCATTGGACCCCCAGCGAGATGGATTGGCAATATGGCAGCATCAATGGGCTCAAGTGTGGCAACAATTGTGAGGTTGGCCCAGGACCAGGTAATGTTTTGTTCTGGTGTGTATAGGGTCGCTATGAGTTAGTACTGACTTGATGACACCTAACAACAACAACAACATTCCTCCAAGGGGATGCCTTTAGAGGAGAGAGATGTCGTGGTCCACATGCTCACGTACCTATTGTTTATTAACACACGACAGATCACTTCCCCTGCATCTTTTGGACATGGAACCCGAACACTTTGTCTCTTCTGCCCCTTCCTGGAATTTCAAAGCCATCTGGAGAACATCAAGGCACGCTTAAACTCATTCCTCATCCAAATTCGTTATAACTTAAATCCACCAAGCAGTCTGCAAAGCATTCTCATATATGTTATTGTATCGTATCATCGTAGTCTGGGGAGATAACTGTCGACACTCCATGAGAATTTTAGATTGTGGAACAGAGTTCTTTGAAAGCGATTTTTACTCAGCTGAAACACAACAAATAGTGTTAAGGAAGCAGAATGTTCCCTACAAGTGAGGATGTTAACTCTCATACTTCTGACATGTCATCGGGGAGACCAGTCCCTGGAGAAGGACATCAGGCTTGGTAAAGTGGAAGGTCAGCAAAAAAGAGGAAGGTCCTCAACAAGCTGGCTTGGCACAGTGACAGCAGCAATGGTCTCAAACAAAGCAATGATTGTGAGGTTGGCCCAGGACCGGGCAGTGTTTCGTTCTGTTGTGCATAGGGTTGCTATGAGTCAGAACCTACTCTACAGCACCTAACAACAACAACTCTACTCCAAGACACGAAACCCATACCTGCAATAGGACTACAACACCACCCCATGTGTTATGAACTCATACGAGTGCAAAACCGAAAATTCTTGTGAGCGTTTGATACATTTGCTATTCTCATGCTTAAGAATTCTCATTGGATTCTTCTGTTCCTCTACTATAATGTTCTAATTAAAAATAGGGTATTTAATGAAACTCTTCTCTATTGTGTATGGATTGCAAATCAATTAAGCAGTGGGGATTTCTAAACATCTTCATCTCTTAGGGCAGCACTTAGAATGGATGACAGCCTCTCATTACTGGGGCAACCACCCTTGGGATTTCCTTGGTTGAACCCTAGCTGCACAAACACAGATCATATTGTATGGTCAAGTTTCTTACAGCCAAGTTTAGGGTCTCCATTTAATATTTAGAATCTGGAAATAGGCATTTGTAAGCTGGGAGAGTTAGAGCTCATCCAATCCAGAGAATTAGAAAAGTACCCATGCACCTGAATAACATGGTTTCATGAAAAAGGTACATTCAGATGCTGCAGGGGTTGAGGCTGGGGAATGTTTTTTTCATTAGCCCTAAAAGATGCTAATGTTGACCATTCAAGAACCATGGTTGGAGTAATTGATAACCAGATGCCATCGGGTTGACTTTCATTCATGGTGCCCCCTGTATGTTAGAATAACACTGTGCTCCACAGGGTTCTCAGTGGATGAGTTTTCATAAGTAGATCCCTCTCATGATGCCCCCGTGTGTGTCAGAGTAGAACTGTGCTCCACAGGGTTCTCAGTGGATGAATTTTCATAAGGAGATCCCACTCATGGTGCCCC
>NW_006409018.1:208633-210049 GCF_000296735.1 Chrysochloris asiatica | reverse complement strand
GTGTGTGTCACAGTAGAACTGTGCTCCATGGGGTTTTAAGTGGATGATTTGTCATAAGTAGATCACCAGTAGATAGCTGTGTGAACTCACACCTCCAACCTTCTTTCTGGTGAGCAGCGGAGTTGTTAACTGCACCATCAGGGGTCTCTGTCTTGAAGGAGTATAGCAACACCAAGTTGTGGAAGATTGTGTCAGATGGGACATACTGACACAGAGACTTCGGAGAAACATCCTACTCTTTAACCCGTGACGATGTTGACGTCCCAGTCCCTGGATGGACCCATAGTTTATGATTGGCTGTTTATCTAAGGGATGACAGTTTGGATGTATCCAGTGGTGCAGCAGGAGAAAGACCTGACAATATTCTTCCATAAAAATCACAAGTAAGAAAACATGAAGGAGCCCCTTCCCCTCTGCTCTCATGTGGTTGCTAGGAGTCAGAATGGACTCGATGGCAATGAACTGGTTGTTGTTGATGATGTCAACACTGAACCTCCAATCAAAATCAACTCTAGTGGTTTGGAAAATAAGCCCAAGTGTTTTGTGGAGTCTTTTGTCCTGTCTTAGCACATTGGCATTCCCCTACAATTATGCATGGCTTAACAGCCCTGGCTGGTACCCACTCACAACCAAACCCACAATCGGGCAGCTGAACCAGACTCACAAGATCTATAGGCTTGTACTACAGGGTAGAACTGTCCCATAGATTTCTGAGGCTACCAATCTTCGTGGAAACAGACTGTTTCTCTCATGGAGCAGCTGGTAGGTTCAAACTGCTGGCTTTCTGGTTAGCAGCAGCCTATCTCCTGATGCCTACAACACATACATGAAATTGGACGGTATGTGAGTTGGACAGTGTGAACACAGTATCATAGTTTGGTCCTACCTTCGGTTTAAGCAGCTCAAACAAGCTTTGAGGTTTAGCAACTGTTGTTAGCGTGCTGAGACGGCTCCGCTTTTGTGTCTGGACCTCAATCCATGTCATTAGCAATTTCTCCATATCTGATAGAGGCCCTGCATGCATTTTCAGATTCATATATTTCTTTCTTCAAATTTCTTAAGAGTTTGCTTTATATATTTTGGAGCTCTTTCATTGGGAGCATAGATATTTATTACGGTTATGCCATCTTGTTCAATTGTCCCTTTAATCATGAGATAATGTTCATCTTTCTCTATTATGCTGGTTTTTGCCTTAAATTTTATTTTATCAGAGATTAGTACTGCAACTCCTGTTCATTTATTGCAATTAGCTTGGTATATTTTTTTCCATCCTTTGACTTTTAATCTGTTTTGGTCTCTGCGTGTGAGATGTGTCTCTAGCAGACAGCATATTGAAGGATCTTGTTTTCTTATCCATTCTGCCACTCCCTGTCTCTTAACAAGTGCATTTAAACCATTTACATTCAGTGTAATTAT
>NW_006409018.1:207579-208533 GCF_000296735.1 Chrysochloris asiatica | reverse complement strand
CAGTCATTGAAGCAGGATGTTACATTAGGTAAAGTGGAGGGTCAGCGAAAAAGAGGAAGACCCTCAATGAGATGGATTGGCACAATGGCAGCATCTATCATCTCAGGTGTAGCAAAGATTGTGAGGTTGGCCCAGGACCGGGCAGTGTTTCATTCTGCTGTTCATAGGGTCTCTATGAGTCGGTGCCAACTCGATGGTACCTAACAGCAACAACATAGTCAGTTTTTTGTCACATGTGATATTAATGATATTCTCTGGTGATTTCTGCATTCTGTTGGGTCACCTCTCTTTGGAATGGGCACAAATATGGATCTCTTCCAATCAGTCGGCCAGGGAGCTGTCTTCCAAATTTCTTGGTATAAGTGAGTGAGTGCCTCCAGTGCCACATCACTTTGTTGAAAGATTTCACTTTGTATTTCATCAGTTCCTGGATCCTTACTCTTGGCTAATGCCTTCAGTGCACCTTGAGCTTCTTCCATCAATATCTCTGGAAATGGTTGAACATCCACCATCTCTTGTTGGTAGAGTGACTAGTATGTTGGTACTGAAATTTAAGAATACATAATAGTCATATGGACTTCTGGTATGGCGCTGTAGGATCAGCACTGGACTGTGAACCACAAGGTCGGTGGTTCAAACCCACTAGCTGCTCCTTGGAGACCCTATACAGGGTCATTGTGAGTAGAAGTGGACTTGACGGTCCGTAACAACAGCAACAACAAGGTTCTATAGCTCATTCTTGATGGAAGGAAAAGTTACGATGGATAACTTTTTTGGGCTGTCATGGAAAATGATCATTTGTACTTGTGCATACATGTTGGTATTGTTGTTAAGTGCCTTTGAGTAGGTTCTGACTCATAGTGATCCTGTATGGGGTTTCTGAGGCTGTAAATCTTTGTTGTGGTTGTTAGGTGCCAGCGAATTGGTACCGACTCATAGCGACCTTATGCACAG
>NW_006409018.1:202585-206602 GCF_000296735.1 Chrysochloris asiatica | reverse complement strand
CTGCTTTTGCTTCTTGGACATGTTTAGTGTTTATCTGTGGCCTTAATAATTAAGTATGTGTTTTGGTATTTTATATGCTTTCTGATTGCTTCCAGATAGATGTGATCAGGATGTGGGCTTCCCTTTGCACTCTTCTTATTTCTTAACTCAGAGTGACATTTGCAGGTGCTGTTTGCCTCCCTGGTATATGGCAGTTAGTATTGGTTCTTGCCTGGGTTTTGGTGTTTTATAGAGTGTGGTTGTAGCTTGACTATATGGCAGCAGTCGCTGTCTCTTCTTGTGTAATATAGGGACAGACAGAGTCCCCCAAAGGTAGAAGGGGAGCATAAAACAGCAAAACAGCACCAGCAAAAAACAAAACAAAACAAAACAAAAAAACACAAAAAGCAACAAGAACAACAACAAGACAAAACTAGACTGAATACTGTAGTCTAGTATCACAGAAAAGGGAGAGAAGGGAGAGGGGGAAAAAAACCCTGTAGCCTAATATGAGTATGACTTCAATGTCCTCTTTCAGCTTCTTGCTTTCAAAGCTGCCTGAGAGATTTCAAGATGCCACTGTTGGCTGTTATGCTATACCTCAGGATTTAATTTAATTTTCAGCCTGTTTTGTTTTTAAACTCTCTTTCCTTCCCAAACCCCTGTCCTGGCCTATCCTGTATTTAAAACAACAACAACAACAAACAATTCAGGGCCAGCTCTTGGGCTGAGAGTATCTGTGCACATGTGTGGCAGAAGAACCCACAAGTGGTGAGGGTGGGCGGTATCCACTCGTTCAGGCACCCTCTCTAGTCACTAGAATGGAGGTGTGCAAACAGTGGGGGAGGAGGGCAATGAACAGATACCAAAAAAAGAAAGAAAGAAAGAAAGAAAGAAAATCCGAGCAAAGCAAAACTGACAAAGTGTATTGTCTACCTTTGCTCCGACGTTCCCGCGGCATTTTTCGGTGGTGTGTCTGCTCTCCCACGTGGTCTTGCCATTTGGTTTTGCCCAAGTTGTCGGCTCTGGACTGAGCCCGGCAGATTCAAAAATACACGATTTCTTACTTTTACTACAAGTTCCACTAGCTATAAGCCTTGAAACCTTTTAAATATTCCTATCCCTGTGGTTCCGAGTTTTGGAGCTCTGCCCTGGATCTGCTTTGCCTGGTATTCTGTGGTATGGCTGACGGTGAACTTCACTGCATCTCCACCCTAGCTGCCATCCAGCTGTCCCTGCTTGCATTTCCATTAGCCTCATGCCTTACAGTGGAGTGGACCTTTGACCAGCGTGGAGGATGTTTTTGAGGATTGTTGTGATTGTATTGTTGGGCACGCATAAACGATAGCCAACAGCTTTCACTGGTTTTCCACCTTTGTTGTGTTTAATAACCTTTGGTTTCACTTGCAGATCAATACTTCTTTCTTGCCTCTTGCTGCTGGTATTGGTAGCGATGGAATTGTTGCATTTGGGAATCATGGTGTTATTTTATGGTAATATCTGTGAAAGAAAAGTTAAATAGAAAAAATTAAATGCTTCTCAAGGATGTGTTATACACAAGAATGGATGTTACTTTCTAGGTTTTGAAACGTGCACTGTTACAATGTTATTAGTTTTAGGTAGAAAGTAAGGACCATGGATAAGCTAGTGATATAGAAGCTTAGTTTGATTGTCAATCCCCTGAGACAATGGCTCTTGGACACCTTTCAGGACAGGAACTGAACTCACCACCTTCGTGTTATTGTTCACCAAACAATTGCTGTTAGGTGCCATCCGTTGGTACGAACCCACAGAGACCTCGTACACAACAGAACAAAATACTGCCCGGTCCTGGGGCAACCTCACAATTGTTGCTATGCCTGATCTCATTGCTGGGGATCTTCCTCTTTTTCTCTGAGCCTCCACTTTACCAAACATGATGTCCTTCTCCAGGGACTGGTCCCTCCTGATAGTATGTCTGCAGTATGAGAGATGAAGTGTGGCCATCCTGGCTTCCAAGGAGCACTCTGGCTGCACTTCTTCCAACACAGATCTGTTTGTTCTTCTGGCAGACCATTGCACCTTTAGTATTCTCCTCCAACACCATAACTCAAATGCATCAATTCTTGTACAGTCTTCCTGATTCATTGTGACAGGCCAATCAGGTAAACAATAACTCCTTAGAATAATAAGCCCGATGAGATGAAGGCAGGAGTACCTGCCCAGAGAGAAAGCTCAGAAGACAAAGAAGGGACAGGTGAGGAGGAGTAGATGTGGGAAGGCCAGGAAGTAAGTTGTAATCTATGCCAAGAAACGAATGTGCATATTTAGTATGAACACTATGTGTAGGAATAACCGTTTGCTCTGTCAATTTCCACCCAAATTACAATAGAAAGCTAAAAAAGAAAGATGTATGTATTACAGGTTATACATGAACTCTTTATGGCACTGTAGGATAAGCATTGGACTGCTAACTGCAACATAAGTAGTTCAAACCATATACAGGGTTGGCTATGAATTGAAACAGCCTCAATAGCACTTAACAACAACAGGATGTGATGGTGGTAGTGGTGTGCCTTCCAATTGGTTCAGACTCAGAAAACCTGCACAGGAGCTGAAAGCTTCATCTTTCTCATCTGTAGAGTGGCTGGAAGATTTGAACTGCTGACCTTGTGGTTAGCAGCTTGACGCGTAACCACAACGCTACCAGGGATTGTAACAACATATGTACTGTTGTTCCATCTCTTGCTTGGAAGCATAAGGGCTTCGTATATGTCAGAGACACGAGATACAAGCATTGCATGCAAAAAGCCTTTCCTTCACTATATCCGGTTCTCTGATGGATGGGAATTTTTGAACTCAGTTACAACCTTATGGGTTCACAGATGTAGAGGCGATCAGATGTTGCTTGAAGGGATTTATATGGTTCAGTAAGATCTGTGAAATCTGGAACTCATGTAAGATGGCAACCTATCAGAGAAGAAAAACTCAAATATCGCCCCCCAATTAAAAAGGTGGCAAAACTGTACCCTGTTGAAGACAGAAAACTTGTGAGACCCGGAAAAATAGTCATGTGAATTTTCGTATTTAAATATTTCTTCATGGCTGTTCATGGGTGTTTCTGACTTTTGGGTATTGTGTGCCTTCATTCTACTCAGAACAACTGAGAATCCTAGAACATAATATTCTCTGTCTCTCACACCATTCCATTTTATAATGTATAGACAGTCCCCGGTTTGCAACAGCAGTGTTCCATTCCAACGACTCATGCCTGACATCAGTTGAAATATCTCATTTTTATGGTTTTCATTATGAACAACAATTAGTATTTTTGTTATTGCTGTTAACTGCTGTGCAGTCGGTCCAAGTCATAGCGACCACAGATAGAGTTTCCGAGGAGCATCTGGTGAGATTGAACGGCCAAACTTGTGGTTCAAACTGACCTTATATGATCGAGCGCTTAATCCTACAGCACTACGCTAAGACTGCAGTATTAGTACAAGTTTGAATGAATTAGAACATTGAGCATTTCCAAGTGAGCATTTGAGAATCATAACACCAGCAGTTTCTATTCTGTGATAGTGAATGTAACATATACTGAGATTAAGTGCCATCCACTTGGGTCCTACTCATAGCGACTCTGGATAGGGTTTCTGAGGAGTTGCTGGTGACTGCACCACTGACCTTGTGGTTCAAACCGACTTTGAGGTCAAGTGCTCATCCTATGGCGCCACACCGGAATCCATAGTAATCATTATTGTTATAGTTGTTAAGTGCTGTCGAGTTGATTCCAACTCACAGCCACCCTATATAGGGTTTCCAAGGAGCAGCTGGTGTGTTTGAACCACCAACCTTGTGGTTAGCAGTCCAGTGCTGATCCTACTGAGCAATACTGGAAGTCCATTGTTGTTGTTGTTATGTGCTGTGCAGTCGGTTCCGACCCATAGCGATCCTGTACAGGGTTTCTGAGGCTGTAAATCTTTACGGGAGCAGAAAGCCTCATCTTTCTCCCACGAAACAGCTGGTAGTTTCGAACTGCTAACTTTGCAGTTCACAGGG
>NW_006409018.1:190743-196925 GCF_000296735.1 Chrysochloris asiatica | reverse complement strand
TCTAAAGGGCAGTTCTACTGTGTCACATGGGACTGTGGTGAATCAGCATGGATCCCACAGCACCTACAACAACAACACATAAATATTCGACTGGGCTTCATACAGTTCCTGGAATGATTCAATAGAACTCCCGAGTACGCTGTTATCAGAAGGAACTCAGTAAATGATTTCAATAAGAAAAATATCCACGGCTATTTGCACGCTCAAAATTTGTGCCTTCCGACTTCTTCAGGGAACTTCCAACCACTCTTAGACCTTGAACTTCTTGGAAAAACCCTCCTTTTTAAGGCACCAGAGTCCCACACTCCTGCTTTTGAGATGTCAGCAACCTCTGTCCTATGAAGTAGCCCCCAGTAATGAGGACACTACCTTCTTCAGCTCTCAAATATTTTCCTTAATCAATAAATACCCTTTCTGCCCCGCTAGCAGCCATTGCCTGTTAGAGCCACTTCTTATTCTTGAGCCTCACGTTATATTGATTTTCTGAGACTCTCAGATTCTATTATTCCATCCGCCAGCCTAGTAAGATGTGGTGTCAGGGTCAGTATGTCCTGCTCAGAAAGCTGGGGAGAAAGATCACTGTAGCATAGCCTCAAAATTCCACTGCTTTTAAGGAAGTACCATTTTTCTCAATTCTTTAGTGGGGCAGATTTCAGAAACTTAAAGGAGAGCCTTGGAGTGGCACTGCAACTTTGCTGGTTCAAATCCACCAGCTGCTCTTTGGAAATCCGATCTAGGGTTGCTATGAGTTGGAATCGATTGGATGGTGCTTAGCAACAACAACAGTGAGTGAAAAGGCATCCCTAGTGGAGATGTGGGTTAAGCACTGGGCTGACAACTGCTTCAAACCCACCAGGTGATACAGGGGAGGAAGAAGTATCCCATGGAGTTGCAAACCTATGGAATCCTATGGGGTTGTTCTCATCTGTACTATAACCTTGTTGTGGGTCGGAGTGCAGTTGATGATAGCAGGTTTGGTTTTACTTCTGGTGAATGTACAAAGAGGAAACGCTGCATTTAAGAACCTGTATGTGGCGCTGAGGGTTAATGCGTCAGACTGTAAAACCGTTTGAACTGCAAGGTCGGCGGTTCAAGCTCACCAGTTGCTCCTTGGAAACCCTATACAGGGTCTCTATGGCACTTGACAACAACAATGTTTGTCTACAGCTAAAATATTTGCATTGACAAATCTCTCCCCACCCCGCTTTTTTTTTTTTTAAGTGACATCACAGACTTTGAAAGGAACTGGCTTGTTTGCATAACATTTAAAAAGTCAACAGGATGTCATGAGAAGCGTATTTAGCACCGATAAACACAGTGACGTCCAGTGGTCAGTGCTACAGTTAAGGTTCTGGGTCTACTTGGCTGGACCAGGACTCTCAGTGGCTTAGTGGTTACGCTGTGTTTGCATTTCCATGATGAAATCTGACATAACACAGTCAACCCCACGATGTGTTCTGCTGTGATCAGCCATGATCTGAAGCATCTCTCTTCTGTGTTGTAAATTCCCACTTCTATGATGTTAATGAGGCCAGATCCAATCTCCAGGATGACATTGTGTCTTGAGTTCATCTTTTTTGCACTATAAAAGGAGAGAGAGGTTAGCAGAGTTCAAAAGGACCTTTACCAGCAAGACAGAAAATTTGGAACTCCAGGTCCTTTGGATCTGGGTCCCTGCCCTGTGAAGCTCCTAGATCCGGGGGAAGATAGATACCAAGACACACACAGATCTCCCAGGAATGCTGTTCCTACAGATGCTGAAAGGAGACAAAGACCTTTCTGAACCAGTGCTCTGAATTCAAATAACCTGGTAAACTGTGAAAAAATAAATTTCTGTTTCTTAAAGCCACTCCCTTGTTGAATTCGATTATAGCAGCATTAGAGAACTCAAACACCCAGAGTGGTCCAAAATGACTTAGAAAGATTTGTAAGGATCATAATGTTCAGAATTGGACCATTTGGCATACATCTGTTCTCAGTTTCATCCTCTGTCTCTCTATTTTAATCTTGTAGAGAAGAGGGATTCTTGAGAAAGGGAATGCTTTACTTGAAGTAACTAAATATAAAACGCATCTGTAATAGTTGTAGAGACATTTTGTTTCCTCCCAAGGAGAGTGTATTTGTACAAACCATGTGCTTTAAACACATTAGGAGAGAAAGAGTTATAATTTAAAATTTGGAAAATTGCAAGCAAAGATTTTTTTTACTTCATTTTGAATATAAAAAGACAAGAAATCTAGAAAATATTCTTAGGATGTAAGGTAGCATCGGGGGCCCTGGTGTGGCATGGTTGGTTAATGTGCTGGATTGCAAAGTGAATTTGAGCCACAAGGTTGGTGGTTCAAGCTCACCAGCTACTCCTCGGAAACCCATAGGGTCTCTCTGGGTTGGAACTGACTCTGCGGCACTTAACAACAACAAAGAGAGCATGGTGGCTCGGTAGGATAAACACTGGACTGCTAGCCACAAGGTGGTTGTTTTGAACCCACCAGAAGCTCTGAGGGAGAAAGATGAGGCTTTCTGTTTCCCCCAAGTTCACAACCTTGGAGTCAGTATGAGTCAGAAATGACTTGATGTCACTCAACAACATTAGGATGTAGGAGGACTTTGAAATTTGGATGTCTTTTGGGTGGCTCACAAGGTAATTGTGGTCAGCTGCTAACTAAAAGATTAGGGGTTCAAGTCCACACAGAGAAACTTTGCAAGAAATTTCTGACGATCTGCTTTTGAAAAAAAAATCAACCACAGGAAACCCCATGGGAAGCAGCTCTTCTCTGATACCCACGGGACCTCCCAGCCATCAGCTTCCGCTCGATGACAGCAGGTGTTGTAGACACTGTGACATTCCTTACCAATTTCTGTTTTTCAGGGTTCCTGACCAATAGAACTCAGATTGATCCAAGTTGATTCTGACTCATGAAAACCCTACAGAATGGAAGCGAACTGCCGTACAGGGTTTCGGAGGCTGCAAATCTGTATGGAAGCAGACTGCCACATCCCACACGCTGATGGGTTTGAACCTAAGTACATGGCATGAAGTTTGACCATCCTGGATTCTAAGCAGCACTCTGGCTGTATGTACTTCTTCCAATACAGATTTGTTTGTTTTTCTGGCAGTTCATGAGACTTTCAATCTTCTCCTCCAACATCATAACTCAAATATATCTATTGTTCCACAGTCTCCCTTATTCATATTGTTGTGAAGTGCCGTTGAATTAGTTCCAACCCATCGTGACCCTGTTTAGGGTTTCTGAGGAGTGGCAGGTGAATTTGAACCACCAGCCTGGCAGTTCAAACCAACCTTATGGTCCACAGTACATTATCCCACAGAGTCACACCTGGACTCATATTGGATGAAGTTTGACCATCCTGGATTCTAAGGAGCATTCTGGCTGTACTTCTTCCAATACAGATTTATTTGTTCTTCTGGCAGTCCATGATACATTCAATATTCTTCTCCAACACCCTGACTCAAATGTATCTATTCTTCCACGGTCTTCCTTATTCATATTGTATAACAGCAAAAAACAGCACTCTAGTTTCAGAAATGACACATTAATTATCATCTCCTGTTGGAAATCAGAAAAAGGTAGTTTGTTGTGAATGGTTTCCAATGGCACACCTTGGTTGAAATAGACCTGGATGGCAAATAGGTTAGCACTCACCTGGTAGCTCAAAAGTTGGTAGTCTGAACTTACCATCAGTCAGCTCCACGAGAGGAAGACCCGGTGGTGTGATCCTTTAAAGATGGCAGCATTATGAAACCCTATGGGCCTATTTCACTCTGTTCCGTGAGATCTCCAGGAGCTGGAATCAACTCACCTGTGCCCAACAACCTTACCTACACTTGCTGAAAGTCCAGACCCTGGAAGGCATTGTGCTGGGTCAAGTAAAGGGATCATCAATAAAGAAGAAGTCACTCAAAGAGGTAGATTCAGACAGCGGCTGCAGTAATGGGTTCACACAAGACAACAGTTGTGAAAATGGAACAGGACCGGGCAGTATTTTGTTCTGTTGTGGATTTCCAACTGGATGGCACCTACAACAACAATCCTTACTTACAAGTCTCTCTAAAACACACAAACACTTTGCTGTTGTTAAGTGTCATCGAGTCAGTGCTGACTCACAGTCCCCCAGTGTAGGGTTTCTGAGGAGCGGCTGGTGGTTTTGAAAGGCCAACCTTGCAGTTAGAAGTCCAGTGCTTATCTGAAAGCAGCATATCGGGACTCCACATATAGTTCATTTTGACATGGTTCTTGTAAGTGGCGTTGAGTTGGTTTTAACTCATAGTGACCCTGTGTACAACAGAATGAAAACACTGTCCGGTTCTGAGTCACCTCACAACTGCTTTTGTGTTTAACCAACTATTGCTGCCACTGTATCTTTCCATCTTGTTGAGGGTCTTCCTCTTTTTCACTGATCCCCACTTTTAAATACATTTAAATACACAGAGCTCTAAAACGCCCCTTTTCCCTTTGTTTGGGCTTTTTGTCATTGATGAACATGGCTACCTAAGTCCTCAAGTGGCCCTGTTGGATAAACACTGGCCTGCCAACCACAAAGCCCGCAGTTCAAACCCACCAGGCGATCCTTGGAAACCCTATACAGGGTCACTATGAGTCAGAACCGACTCGATGTCACTTGACAACAACAACAACAACTTGATACTGATTATACAAATTCAATATAGCTATCTACCTTTACCAGTTAAAGATCAATGATTTTTTTTTCCTGGGACTTCAGTTGAAATAAAGAAAATTACATGGGTGCTGTTCTGAGATGTCTGGGCCGCCTTGTTTTAAATGAATTGTCTGTGAAGAATTAAATGGGCCAGAAAGCTTGTGGGGAATGATTCTTATTAATTGGATAATTCTTCATTACTTCTTCAAGCTTTGTACTCTTTGGGAGCAAAGGCCAGAGAAGGACTCAACGAAAGGATTTCTAGATCAGAGACCAGTATCACCAAAACTGATCTGGTCTTTAAAAATGGGTGCTTGTCACCTATGTAAGGCTAAGAAACTGTTTCTATTACACCTGATTCATTGCCACATGTTTTCACCTGAAAGCAGAAACTGCTGTTTTTTAAAACCAGGAGTCACAATTGAGGGTTTCTGTACAATAGGGTGTTCTGGTGTGGCACGATAAAGCGCTGGACAGAAATAAAAGACCGGTTTGAACGGCAGGATCGACGATTCAAACTCACCAGCTGCTCCTTGGAAACCCTATACAGGTCGCTATGAGTCGGAACTGACTCGACGGTGCTTAACAACAACAATGACATACAAGATAGCTGGGGTGAGGCTGTAGGATCAGCATTGGACAGCAAACCACAAGGTTGGTGGTTCAAACCCACCAGCGACTCCTTGGAAACTGTACACAGGGTTGCTATGGGTCAGAATCAGTTCAGTGGCATTTAATAACGACATACAATATTGTTGTTGTTGTTGTTATATGTCATGGAGTTGGTTCTGATACATAGTGACCTTGTACTGGGTTTCCAAGTCTGTAAATGTTTACAGAAACAGAAACCCTCATCTTTCTTCTGTGGAACAGCTGGTAGTTTTGATCTGCTGACCTTGTGGTTCACAGAGCAATTCGTAACCACTATGCTACCAGAATTCCTAACGTACAATATGTTGTTGTGAAGTGCTGTCGAGTTGATTCTGACCCATAGCGACCCTGTATAGGGTTTCCAAGGAGCAACTGGTGAGCTTGAACAACCCACCTTGCAGTTCAAACAACTTTGCAGTCTGACGCATTAGCCCACAGTGCCACACCAGTCAAGAAATCAAATGATATATTGCATTAGCCAAATTTGCTGCACAAGACGTCTTTTAAAGTGTTTAAGAGCAAAGACGTCAGTCAGTTTGAGGACTAAGGTGCACCTGACCCAAGGCATGATATTTTAAATAACCTCATATGCATGTGAAAGCTGGACCGTGAACAAGGAAGCTGGTAGAAGAATTGATGCATTTGAGTTATGGTGTTGGAGAAAAATACCGAAAGTACAAGAGCAAACGGATCTGTGTTGGAAGAAGTACAGCCAGAGTGCTTGTTAGATAGAAGCCAGGATGAGCAGACTTCATCTCTCATACTTTGGACATGTTATGAATAGGGACCAGTCTCTGGAGAAGGACATCATGATTGGTAAAGTAGGAGGTCAGCAATAAAGAGGAAGACCC
>NW_006409018.1:188819-190643 GCF_000296735.1 Chrysochloris asiatica | reverse complement strand
GTCTTACAGTCTTACCTCCCCCAAAGGTGTGTGTGGAGATTTTTCCTGTGTCTGTAAAGTGTTCACCAGAACGCTGCTGTGCATGACCCCACACTGTGTAGTCTGCCGTGGATTTCGTGCTGCCCCTGAGGACACCTCACTCCTGTCTTTCCCACTGACCAAACTGCTGTGAGACCTGTTTAGGAAGGAAAACACACAAAGCCCTCAATCCTGAAAACACACAGACTCAGAAAACCTTCTTTCTGGGACTTGCCTGCCTCCCAAAGGGTTTTCCTAGAGAAAGACAAACTCAATTCTGGTGGCCTTCTATTCCCATCCAGGTGGTCTGACATCCCACCCTGTGTCTTCAGTGACTTAGCAAATATGGTGAGGTTAGGGAACACCCTCCCCTACAACTTAAAGTTCTCAGAGGGGTGACCACTGGGTTTATGCCATTTTTATGGGAGTCTGAGTCTGGGGATTGTCTTTTCAACTTTCAAATGAGGGATTTGCCCTTTGTTCTTCATATTGGCTGTAGAATACACCTGACAGGTGATAGGAGCAGGTATGCACAGGTATCTCAGGTGAGCACTCCATGGCTTTACAGAGACTGGAGGAGAAGTCTCCCTGACTACGTGGTACTGAATTGGAAATAACTTTGCTCTTGTGGCTGTTGTGTGCTGTCGAGTCAGTTCCAACTCACGGCGACCCTGTATAAGGTTTCCAAGAAGTGACTGGTGAGTTTAGTTAGCAGTCCAGTGTTTATCCTCACTGTTGTTAGGTGCTGCGGAGTTGGCTCCTACTCACAACCCTGCCCCTATTCACAGGCATTGGTTTGCTTGATCTCATTGGTGCACACACAGTGTATTCTGAACACGTTCCAACCTAGGGGGCTCATCTTCTAGTTCTATATCGGACCATGTCCTACTGTTTTCCAAAGGGACTTCATTGCCATGACTTTCTTCCTAGTCTCTCTTAGTCTGGAAGTTCTGTTGAAACTTGTCCACCATGGGTGACCCTGCTGGGATTTGAAATACCGATGATATAACTTCCAGCATCAAAACCACACACACACACACACAAGCCACCACAGCATGACCAAGTGACAGACGAGAAATGGATGTGATGATGTTGTTAGGTTCTGTTGAGTTCCTTCTGAGGTAATAGTAACCTTAAGTACAAAGAATAGTAGTTCAAACCATATACAGGGTTGGCTATGAATTGAAACAGCCTCAATAGCACTTAACAACAACAACAAAATAATTTCAAAATAAAATATTAAAATTTTTTTAAAAATTCACTTGTTACCTCCAAAATTGAATATTTTCTTAATTGACTTACATTAGATTTTAGCTTTGTTTGTTTTTATTTTAGCTTAAAAATCAGGAGTGCAATAACTAACTCTAAATCTGTTTTTTTGTGCCCTTAGAATTTTTTTGTGTTCTTCCTTTGTACATAATACCATAAGATGTCCATTAATTAATGCTTTGGAAATAGCATTTACTCTGTTTTTTATGATAATTTGGTTATAGTCCTCAACTTTTATAAATCTATATTTTTAGAATAGATGTATTCAAGTAACTAAAAACAGAAAGATGCTTAACAAAAACCCCCCCACAAAACTTTGAATGTGAGTAAGATAATTAGACTAATACTGAAATTCACAACTGCTCATGTAAGCTATTTAAGGATTATAATGAGACATTTCTGGAATATCAAATTAGAATTCTATGTTTGGTTTGAAATTTCTTGTATCTGAATTTAAGTACTAGAATTACTTCTCTATGCCTGATGTATAATTAGTAGTCAGAACTGAGAAGAAGCAAAAGGTTTGTTTTATATTTT
>NW_006409018.1:173086-181102 GCF_000296735.1 Chrysochloris asiatica | reverse complement strand
AGATGGCTAGGCTTCGTCTCTCATACTTTGGACACATTGTCCGGAGAGAACAGTCGCTGGAGAACGATGTCATGCTGGATAAGATGGAGGGTCAGAGAAAAAGAGGAAGACCCCCAACGAGATGGATCGGCCAGGTGACATCATTGATGGTGTCAAGTGTGGCGGCGGTAGTGAGATTGGCCCAGGATCGGACATTGTTTCCTTCTGCTGTGCATGGGGTCAATTCCGACTCGATGGCACTTGACAACAACAACAACAACAACAACAATAACAATACAATATTGCATTGTTGTTGTTGTTAAGTACTATAGAGTTGGATCCAAGTCACAGCGACCCCATGCACAACAGACGGAAACACCACTGGGTTCTGCTGCATCCCCACAATTGTTGATAACATTTGAGCCCATTGTTGCTGACATGTGTCAGACCATCTCGTTGAGGGTCTTCCTTTATTTTGCTGACCCTCTATTACCAGCGGTTCCACGTGAGAAAGATGAGGTTTTCTGCTCCTGTAAAGATCTGTAGCCTCGGAAACACTATTCAGGGTCTCTATGAGTCGAAACTGACTTGATGGCACTTCACAACAACAACTGAATGGGTACCAAAAATAACAACAACAAACACAAGCATGAATCCATTGTTGTCGATTGAGTAAGCCCTCTAGGATTGAGTAGGTCAACCCTATAGGGTTGTCAATCGTTACAGAAACTATTTGAATCAGTGAAGACAATTGTTCCTGCGTGCTCTCGCCAGCAAGGTCAGGGTCTGAGCTTTACCACCATCGGTTGCATCTCTGTTCCTTGTGAACCATGTAAACCAACATCATGGTGCTAACAAGCTGAAAAGAACAAAGCATTCTTGCCTGCAGAAAGCACCTGGATTTTCATCTCAGATTCTGGAGATACCCATTCCTCATATACTAATAGCTTCCCTGTCCTTGAAGGGCACCCATATCTTCTATCCTGTGCCCCAGAGATGTTCTCTCTTCAAGTCTTATAACAGATGTTTCCACACTTCTTGTGTCCATGCTGTGAGCTTGACTCAGTGGGGTCTGCCTTGTGTAATGATGTAACAGTCCCCTTTAACTTCCTGGACATTGATCTGCATTTTCTCAGGTACTTCCTTAGCTGGCTTCTCACCTTCAGTTTTCTCCCTCTGAGTCCTCTCTCTCTTCTGGGTCTGTGTCTTAGCTCAGCTTGTCCCCAATGACCATTGGACCCAGGACGGTACCATCATCCTTCGCGTCTCTGTGATTTATTATCTGTTTGCACTGGATATGAGTCACAGCCTGTATATGCTTGTTTGCTCTTGAATCACAGTTGGCCGCTCGGGAAGACCAATGGAGAGGCATTGAAAAGGAACCAAAGTGGGTGCCATCAGGAGCTTGGGGAGTAAGCCACTTTAAGGACTCACAGTTCTGAAATAGTTGATGCGCATCTAAGTGTCCTTTAATTATTTTGTCAAATGATATACTTAAAATCAGTGATGAGTCTTGTATTCCTGATGGAAAAACCATCACATCGTCCCACCAGCAAAGTAATTAATATTATGATTTTTCTTCAGCTCCTGAGCAAGACTTATAGCCTTGGAAACCCTGTACATAGTTGCTGTGAGTTTGAACCAATTCAACAGCACAGAACCAACTTATGCTTATGAAAGCTGGACAATGAATGAGTTAGAGAGCCTGACCGTAGAAGAATCGATGCCTTTGAATTATGGTACTGGCTAGGAATATTGAATAGAAGGACAGAACAAAGAACAGTTTTGTGTTGGAGGAAGCGCAGCGAGAATGTCCCTTAGATGACAGGATGGTGAGACTTCATCTTTCATACTTTGGACGTGTCATTAGGAGGGACCAGTCCTGAGAGAAGAACATGGTGCTTGGTAAAGTGAAGGAAGACCCCCATGGAGATGGATGGGCACAGTGGCAGCAGCAGTGGGCTGAAATATAACAATTGTAAGGATGTCACAGGACTGGGCAAGGTTTCACTCTGTTGTGCACAGAGCTGCTATGAGTCCCACTGGACCTGAAGGCACGTAACAACCACAGCAACACAGATACAGCGATGGAGATCCAGAACGTTCCTTAGCAACCAGGACAGCTAAACTTCTTCATCTAGGACATGTCATCAGGAGGGACCAGTCCCTGCAGAAGGACATCATGTTTGGTAAAGTGGAGGGTCAGCAAAAAAGAAGAAGACCCCCCCAACAAGATGGATTGGTACCGTGACAGCAACAGTAGGGCTAAACATAGTAAACATACATTGTGTGTAAGGAGCATGCAGGGATTGGCAATGTTTTCTTTCTTCCTTCTGTTCTTTGTAGGGTTGCTATGATTCAGAACTGACTTGATGGCACTTAACAACAACAACAACAACAACAAGAAGACACACAAGATCTAGCCCTTGTCTTATTTTCTTCTGTTTTACTGTAGTTTCTTATTCGCAATTCTGCTTTACTGTTAACCCATGGGCTTTGTGTATTTATGGGGACTAGAAATTACACACTTCTTCACACTTCCTAATTAACTGACTTGGTCTCATTATCTGCACAGTATATGAATTAAAAAATGATAAGGTCAGTGAACTAGAAAACTCTCAAACGGAATACAAATCATAACTGATTGCTACTGTGTCCCTCCCCTCTCTCAAATGGAATAGAGCTTCCAGATTCTTTTGTAAAATGATCTTATACACATTTGATACTCACCCACATTCTTTCCTGTATGGACAGATAGACATGATCCTGGGCAACAGAAGGGAACAGGACATACAGGTGAAACAAATGGTGAGTCTGCTTGTCTCCTAACTGAAATGGCAGAGGTTCTAGTCTACCCAGATGAACCTCAGAAGAAAGGTCTGGTGATCTGTTTCTGGAAAATCATCCACTGAGAACCCTGTGGGCACAGTTCTACTCTGACACACACGGGGGCACCATGAATGGGATCTACTTATGAAAACTCATCCACTGAGAACCCTGCCGTCAAGTCCATTCTTCCTCGTAGCAACCCTAGAGGACAGAGTAGAAGTACTCTTTAGGGTTCCCTGGACTTTACGTGAGCAAACTGCTTCAGTTTTCTCCCAAGAAGTGTGAGATGTGTTTGAACCGGTGGCCTTGATAGCAGATCAGTGCTTAATCCACAGTGTCAGCAGGATTTCTTCAAACTGCTTTAGTCTTCTAGAAAAATCCTAACAGAAGACCAAAATCCATAGCAGAAATATTACTAGTCATAGTTTTAACAAACAGCAATTTTATTCTTTCATAGTTGTTGATGTTATTAGGTACCGTTGAGTCGGTTCTGATTCATAGGCCACGTGCTATGCACAACAGAACGAAACACTGTCCTGTCCTGCACCATCCTCACCATCATTGCCAGGTTTGAGTCCATTACTATTGCTACTATGTCAATCCATCTTGTTTGGAAAACTTGAAATCTGAATTCAGGGCACTAGTTCTAGAAGAAAGCTCTCTCTCTCTCTGTCAGCTCTCGAAGCAGTTTGTTACCCGGTTCTTTGGAGAGCTCCATGTAGTTTAACATCAATCTTCACCCTTCTCTGTTTACTTGCTTGTTTGTTGAATCTCTTCAATATCAAGAGATTGATTCAAAATGCACACTACACTAATCCTACCCCATTAACATAACAAAGACAACTCATGACATGTGGTATTTTAACCAAAGGCATAAAGGGTAGGATTTGCCACAGCTCTTGTGTGGTGCGGTACAATCAGCACTGAAATGGTAACCACAATGCCAGCAGTTCAAACCCATGAGTCACTCTTGGAAACCGTATACACGGTCGTTATGAGACGGAACTGACTCGACAGTACTTAACAACAACAGCGATAAACCAAAAATATGCTACGTAAATTCAGCAGTTCTGTGTCTAAGGATTATAACCAAGATGGCAGCCCAGGGGGAGCAGTCAATGACCTCAGCTTAGGGGAACTAATCAATGACTGACATGTTGCCCATGATGGCCTCAGGCCAGAGGGAACTGCCCATAACTAAAATGGCAGCCACACTGGCCTCAGTAGAATAGACCAGTTGATGACTGAGAGCGTAGTCACAATGGCCTCAGCCCAAGGGGAATTGCCCATATCAAAGATGGCAACTATAATGGCTTCAGTAGAATGAATCAGTTGATGACTGAGATGGCATGAAGCCATGATGGCCTCAGCCCAAGAGGAGCTGCCCACAACCAAGATGGCAGCCATGATGGCTTCAGCAGAATGGGCCAGTAGATGATTGAAATGGCTGTCATGATGGTTTCAAGGCAGGAAAAATAGCCAATAACTAATCAACCTATAAGGAGCTCTGGTAGCGTAGTGGTTACGAATAGGGCCTTGCGAACCGCAAGGTCAGCAGTTCGAAACTACCAGCTGCTCCACAGGAGAAAGATGAGGCTTTCTGTTCCTGTAAAGATTTACAGCCTTGGAAATCATGTTTAGGGTTGCTATGGGTAGGAACCGACTCGACGGCACTTAACAACAACAACAATCAACCTGTAATGCTATATAAGCAAGAAAATTAATTCATCATTAAGAAAAATACCCATAGTTTTTTTTTTGTTGTTGTTATTCATATAGGTTTATGTCCACCACTCCCTGTGGTTGCTTATGTGGTGCTATGATACTGACAAGCTATCTTACTGGTATTTTGAATGCCCGCAGGATCACACATGGCGGACAGGTTTCACCTGAGCATCCAGACGAAGAATGACTAGGAAGAAGGAGAGATGGATTACTTCTGAATATTTAGTCACTGAAAACCTTATGAATCGCAGTGGAACACTGTCAAATCGCACCAGAATACTGTTAGGCATAATGCCGGAAGATGAGCCCCTCAGGTTGGAAGACTCTAGAAATACAACAGGGGAAGAGCTGTCTCCTCAAAGTAGACTTGACCATGACGACACAAATGGAGGCCTTCGAGACTTTGATTTGTTGATAGGATACAACTCAAAATGAAGAGAAATAGTTGCAATATCCATTAATGGAATGCACAAAGGGATGAATCTGGGAAATCGGAAGTTGTCAAAAATGAAACGGAGCACATAAACATCAGCATCCTAGGCATTAGTGAGCTGAAATGGACTGGCATTGGCCATTTGGAATCTGACAATCACATGGTTTATTAAACCGGGAAACACAGGTTCCAACTTTCGAAGGTCTGACTATACATTAACAGGATACCCCGGTGTGAATTTTCAGGCATTTATCCATCTGCCCAGCTGTTGAGAGGCAGCAGATGGACACATCTGTTGTCTGGGAGTTCTCCTGAGACTGTGGCCACAGTTCTGAGGGTGTTCACAGGGGTTAACTTGCTCTCATTCCAAGCCAAGGTAAATTGCAAGGTAGAGAATCCAATTCATAGACAGTCATCTTTAAGCAGTAATGGAAAAATGTACAAGAGGCAAAGGTCAGGTTGTCATTGGTATGTTTGTTTCACATTGGGTGAATGTAAGCAGAAACCAAACGGACCCACAAAAAACAACCGGAAAACAAGATGTAGGAAGTAATAAAGGCTCTGAAAGGCATGGCTATTGTTGGAAAAAATTGGAGACATTCCTTTGAAAGGGAATGTTTGAATTTTTTAAACTTTTGATTGTGAGTTGAATGAAGGTTTACAGAGCAGATGATGAGTTTTATATTCAACAAATCGTATTTTTCTTTCCATCTCAATGACTGCCATCCCCTCCATGTAACATCACTTGTCCCGATTCTGTCCTGTGGGTCTTCTTTCCATTGCTCCTGGTTTCCCAACCCTTCTGCATTTTGTCCTCAGGTAAATGCTGCCCTGTTGATCTTAATGGTTGACCAGTCCATGGTGTGCGTACCTCACTGGTCTGGTTATACCCCTGTAGGGGCCCTGGTATTGTGCTGTAGGATCAGTACTAGACTGTGAACCACAAGGTCGGCAGTTCAAACCCACCAGCTGCTCCTCAGAAACCCAGTACAGTTCAATTTCAGACCTGAAGGGCGAGTGAGGTCTGTAGTCTTGAGTTCCTTCAATCTTTTTCAGACCAGCAAACCAGGTCCTTTTTGTCTTCTTCATAATTTTCAATTTTTATTCACAATTTAAGACAAGGATATCTCATTTTTTTTCACCATACACAAAATCACCCTGGAAACTCATCTCAAAATAAAAACAGAAATGCAAAAACAGAATTGCAAGTATACCAATAATCACCTCCCTCACATTTGTTGATTGTGGTAAGTGCTGTCGAGTCGGTTCTGACTCGTAGCAACCTTGGATAGGGTTTCTAAGGAGCAGCTGGTAGGTTTGAAATGCCAACCTTGTGGCTAGCAGTCTAATGCTTATTCAACAGCGATGTTGTTGTTGTTAAGTGCCATCGAGTCAGTTCTGATCCATAGCAATACTGTATAGGGTTTCCAAAGAGTGGCTGATGAGCTTGAACAGCCGACCTTGAGATTTAAACAGATTTTGCAGACCGGCGGATTTACCCACAGTGCCACGCCAGAACTGATTTCCACAGCGATAAATCTCCTCAATTAATCATGTCTTTTTCTGACTGTTTTCAAAGAAGAAAGTTGAGCAGCGGATAAGAAATTTTCCAGATGCCAATTTGAGCACTGATAAGAAATCCCTGGAGATTCATGAAAAACTCTATGAGAACTAATGTGTGGGCATGCCTTCACCTATAGGAGCAGTTTTGCGTGCTTATTAAATGTAAATTCTAAGTTTCTATGGACAAACACCTTTTTTTGTTTTAAACGGAAAAAGTGGATTGAAGGAATTTTCCTACTACTAACTTTTATCTTTTTGGAGTCTCTAGGTGGAATATAATGGAGTCCTGGTGTGGCGTTATAGGATAAGCACTAGATTGCAAGGTTGGCTTGAACCACAAGGTTGGCAGTTCAAACCCTCCAGCCACTTGTTAGAAACCACCACCATAACGTTGTTGTTGTTGTTAAGTGCTGTTGTGTTGATTCTGACCCATAGCGACCCTGCATAGGGTTTCTGAGGAGCGGCCGGTGAGCTTGAACCACCATAATATTTGTACAGAGACACAGAGATAGACGTGAATGTAGTCATGTTGGCACTATGGCCTAATGCGCTGCGCCACAAGTTCAGTTTGAGCCTCAAGGTCGGTGGTTCAAACTCGCCAGCCACTCCTCGGAAACCCTATACAGGGACGCTATGGGTTGGAACCACCTTGACGACACTTAACAACAACAACAACAACAGATAGAGTCCTGGTGTGGCACTGTAGGATAAGCACTGGACTGCTAACTGCAAGGTCAGTGGTTCAAATCCACTCCTTGGAAACCCTATACAGGGTCCCTGAGTCGGAAGCAACTCTAGGACAGTTAAGAATAACAACAGGGTGGTACAAATTGTTGCCATATTCGGCTCCTAACCATAAGGTTAAAGAACTCTGGTGGCTCTTCAGGATAAGCTCTGGACTCCTAACTGCAAGTTCAACAGTTCAAACCCACCAACTGCTCCACAGAAGAAAGATGAAGCTTTCTGCTCCTATAAAGATGAACAGCCTCTGAAATCCTATGTAGGGTTGCTATGAACAAAAACTGACTCGATGCCAAATGGCTTGGTCTTTGTTTTGAACCAGAGTTGAGGTTTCAACCACCTGTTAAGTGCTTCAGAAGAAAGGCCTGGTGATCAACTTTGCCCAAATCAGCCACTGGAAAGTCTATGGAGCTGAGTTCTACTCCGACACACATATTGAGTCAGGGTCAAGTAAATGGCAATTCGGTTGGCTTATTCAAAGGTGTGTGTGCTATTTGAACATTTGTTGTGAGTTTCAGTGAGTACTTCTTGGGAAAAAAAATTACATTTGATTTTTAAAATTTACAGATATCTTGAAATTTACCCTTATTCACTCTCTGTACTGAAAACTACAGTTCCTGGGAAGTGCAAACGGTGAAGGCATCAGCTGCTCCTGGAAAGGCTGGAAGTTCAAATCCACCAGAGGTGCTGCATAAGAAAGGCCTGGTTCTCCAGTTCTAAAACATGTTGTTGTTGTTGTTGTTGTT
>NW_006409018.1:167153-172106 GCF_000296735.1 Chrysochloris asiatica | reverse complement strand
TCTTTCTGTCTTTCTTCCTTCCTCTCTTTCTTCTTTTTCCATTGATTTTCCTGTGGGACAGTGGGTCTCAACACATTGTATGTACCATCTAAGGGGTGCCCAAGATCCTTTCAAGGGGACTGTGCAGTCGAAACAATTTCCATAGTAACACAAAGATAACATTTGCCTTTTTAACTGAATTGTCATTTACAACAAAAGTGCCAAAGCAAACCCAGTGCTGTGTAATTCTTTCCAACTCTTTACGGAAGCAGACTGTCACATTTTTCTCCAGTAGAGAGGCTGGTGGTTTCGAACCACTCACCTTTTGGTTCGCAGCCAAATGCTTAAGCATTGTACCACCAGGTCTCATTTTCTCAAATTAAGGAACCCCTTTAGCATGTCAGCATCTCACAGATCAAGATCCCATGACTTTTCCCATTTCGGAAATTCTATTCGGATTTCCAACAGTGGTGTCATCCTTTACTGCGTTAATCACCGTAGCTCAGAACTACCAAGAACATTCTAGAAAGAGTAATTCTACTTCTCCGCCAGCAATGCCAACAGCACATACGCTATCATCTTGGGAACACACTTGTTCACATCGGTCTTGTAAAATAGTCCGTACAGGGCAACCAGCTGAGAGAAATTCAAGTAGTGGTGACTTTATTATTTTATCCTTATTCTATAGAAACCATGTTCCATTCTTTAGTTTCCTGTTCTGTATCTTTTAGACCCAGGAAACCTTCATAGCTTGAGTTCACCCCTTAGGAACATTTTTTTTAATGGTGTACATTCGGTAGACTAATTAGTTGTCAGTACTGGAAACTTCCAACCCTGTCAGCAGAGAGTACCTTCTGCTGTGATTTGTGGTGTGATGTTAGGATTCAAAAGCTGTCTCGAAGTTTCTGCCAAACTCTTGATACTTCTTAGTTGCACTGCCTTATTAGACTTCTACTTTCTTTCAATAAATAAACCATAGCAGTTTTCTGTTTGAAATGTATAAAGCTGTCCAAGTTGATCATCGCTGAATGCCAGAGTTGTAAGATTAATAAAAATCAAAGGTGATGCTATCAAAAGGCTGCCCAACATAATTATCTTCAGAGAAATTTTCTTTTTTACATCATCTTGTAACTCTTAAGCTCATGGGTTGGGTACCTTAATAAGTTTAGCATTTAACATGATTCATAAGAACTGATGAGAAGTTCATGTGAAATAGGATCATGAAATGGTATAAGGGCTTATGATTTTTGTTTTCTGAAGAGTATCATTAAGTTTTTTGTTTTTTGTTTTTTTCTTCACATCAATTTTATAAATGGAGGAAAATCTTTGTTCTGAAATACACAACAGATAACTAAGAAAAGGATCAAAGATTGGATATAATCTCAGCTGCAAAAGTAAAACTTGAATAATTTCTCTTTAGAAAAAAAAAAGAGCTAAAATGAATAGAGAGAAATACTGTTAACTGATGTTACATGGAGGGGATTATAATCATCGTAATGAAACAAAGTATATGATTTGCTGAATGTAAAACCGAGATGATCTGCCCTCTCAACTTTCACTCAATTCACAATAAAAAACTTTAAAAAAACAAAAAAAGACTTAAGCAGAGAACAGATGTATCCAAATTCTGAAAAGACATTGGGATTTGAAACTGGTTGAATTTGGGGTTTGGGTAAGAAAAGAAAGCCTGTAAGATAAAGACAGGGAATTAAAAAAATCCTAAATTGTTTTCTATGGTGGTGGTTATATGCCCTCGAGTAGGTTTTGAATCATAGGGACTATGGATAGGGTCCCCAGTGAGGAACTGGTAGGTTTGATGGCTGACCTGTGAGGATTTCCAAGGCTGCTAATCTTTTCGGGAGCAGAAAGTCTGATTTTTCTTCCAAGGAAAAACCGGTAGTTTCAAACTGCTTACCTTGTGATTTGCAGCCCAGTTCATAATCCACCATATTACCAGGACCCTTTGGTTTCTGTGGTACAAGGATGAAATAATAAAGTCACTGCCTCTTGTATTCCTCTCAGATGGTACACTGTATGGAGACTTCAGTAGTATACATTATGGGTTGTTTTTTTTTTTTTGCTTGCTTGCTTGTTTTTTTTTAGGGTTTTTATTTTGTGGATTGAGTGAAAGTTTACAGGGCACATCATCAGTTTCACATTCAGCCATTCATATGACTTGTTTCATTACATTGATTACAATCCCCTCTATACATCATCAGTCAACAGTGTTTCTCTCTATCCTCTTTGGCTTTTCTCCTTTTTTTTGGGGGGGGAGAGGGGGAAAACGTTGCCTTTTTGGAATTTACAGTCACGGCTTTTAGGGAAGGTTTTTACATTTATCTGTGGATATCCAGGGCTCATGTATGCGATTACTAGCAAGCATTACTGAATAATCAGATGAGGGACAGTTTGCTATGTCTGCTAGGTGGCTAGAGTCTGATCCTCAGAGCCTATGCTTTGGACGGTCTGCAACGCTTGGGCCCACGGGGACTTGAACTCCTGACCGGGTCTGCACGGTCTGCATCAGATTACCCCTTATTTATTATTTGTTTAAGGGACGCTGCCTGTCTTAGGCGGTCAGTGCGAATTCCTCAGTCTTACCCGTCATCAAAACTCATTGCAGCATGGCAATGGCTCTGTCTTAGGTTGTTGCTTCTTTTTAAAGGATGTGTTTGTATGAAGGTTAATGAATTTTTCCACCAGCATTTGAGTAGATTTTCTTATTCACCGAATCAGTCAACAAACGTTTTGTGGAGTGACTTTAGCAGCGTTGCCAGTTTTAGGAAGTAAACCTTACATCATAGCAGTTGAGAGCTTTACACATGGTGTCACCAGAGCTCCTTGCATTAAGATGTCTTGCAGTGACGCTGTAGGATAAACACTGAACCGAAAGGTAGTGTTTGAACATTAATGTTGGCAGTTCAAACTCACCACTCACACTCCTCGGAAACCCAATACAGGGTCGCTGTGAGTTGGAACCGACTCAATGACACTTAACCACAATGTTTAATATGAGTCCATCCATGCAATATCTGGGCAATATTTATATTGAAAGGTATGCTGCTAATGTAAGATTCAGATTTAACTGAGCATCTGGTATCTTTACCCAGAAACCTTTGCCCACTGTGGCTAGACTTGATCGTGTTCCAACAAACACTATGCAAACGCTTAGTGTCTAAAGTTAATTAACAGCAAGCGTTGGATTCAGCAGAAAGGAGGGCTTATGTTGCTAGATTTACTGACTGCTGCTTCCAAGAGTGTTGACGGTCGATCCTAGCAAAAGGAAGTCCTTGACAACTTATGCTGATTTTGTGGTACACAAGGGTTGTTGTTGTTGTTGCTGATGTTGTTAAGTGCCATCGAGTTGGTACCAACCCATAGCGACCTTATGCAAAGTAGAACGAAACACTGCCCGATACAGAAGGGTGAAGGTTGCTAAAAGCACAGAGCTGAAAGATATGATAGAAGAAATAGGTCTTCAAAGTAATTTCTATGTTTTCACACATAAGAGGAACTCTGATGTAAACACAGTGTCCAGGTGCCGAATCGGGTTCATAGCAAACTTAAGTTGTTGTAGTTAAGTATCGTGGAGTTGGTTCTGACTCACAGTGACCCTGCAAAGGGTTTCCAAGGCTGTAAATCTTTACAGAACAGAACGTCTCATGTTTCTCCTATGGAACCGCTGGTAGTTTTGAACTGCTGACCTTGAGGTTGGCAGCCCAACTCATAACCACTACACTACCAGAGCTCCTTAGCAACCTTATAGGACAGAATAAAACTACTTCACAGGTCTTCCGACACTAGATATTTAGGGAAGCAATCTGCCTCATCTGCGGAGCCACTGATGGGCTCGAACCATTGACCTTGCGCTTGGCAGTCCAACATTTAAAGCACTGCATTATCAGGGCTCCTTTGGACCTAAAAGAGAGGGAATTCTATGCACATTTCATTAGACCAAGTTATGCTGGAAGTTGTCTGGAATAAAGCAAACAGTGAGGATAATCGTTGATTTCAAGGAGAATGGTGTGAAATTCAATAACCCTATGACAAGCATAAGGAGGTCAATGGTATTCTTCATTTTAAGCCCCTAAAACAGCAGGAAGGAAGATTACCACGGGGTTGAATTCAGGGAGCTGTAGGATCACCACTGTACTGCTTAGAAAAGGTTAGTGGTTCAAACCCACCAGCCGTTCCTGAAAAACCCTCTACAAGGTTGCTATGAGTTGGAACTGACTTGATGGTACGTCACAACCATCACCCAACAACATAGGAGTATCGGTATCTATTTATGTGTCTATGCATGTATATGTTGCTGCACACTTTATATCTATCTATCTATCTATCTATCTATCTATCTATCTATCTATCTATCTCTCTCTCTCTCTCTCTCTCTCTCTATCTATCTATCTATCTATCTATCTATCTATCTATCTATATATATATATATAGAGAGAGAGAGAGTCCTGATGTGGTGCTGTGGGTTAATGCATCAGACTGCAAAGCCGTTTGAACTGCAAGGTCGGCAGTTCAAGCTCAGCAGCTGTTCCTTGGAAACGTTATACAGGATCACTATGGTGTGGAATCGACTCAATGGCACTAAACAACAACAATATATATAGGATTCCTGGTGTGGTGCCATGGGAGCCGTGGGATAAAGCACTGGACTGCAAGGTTAGTTTGTACCTCAAGGTCAGTGGTTCAAGTATACCAGCCGCTCCTCGGAAACCTTATTCAGGATTGCTATGAGTCGCACCTGACTTGATGACACTTAACAACAGCATATGACTATATATGAGTCTAGACATTTTTTGTTGTTGTTGTTGTTAAATGCCATCGAGTCAGTTCTGACTCATAGCTACCCTGTATAGGGTTTCTGAGGCTGTAAATCTTTTTGGGAGCCTCGTCTTTCTCCAGTGGAATGGCTGGTAGTTTCAAACGGCTGACCTTGAGGTTAGCAGCCCGACTAGTAACCAC
>NW_006409018.1:164549-167053 GCF_000296735.1 Chrysochloris asiatica | reverse complement strand
ATGTATATATAAGCACTGGACCTCAAGGTCAGTTTGAACTTCAAGGTCGGTGGTTCAAACCAACCAGCCTCGATACAGGGTCTGTATAAGTTGGAACTGACTTGACAGCACTTAACAACAACAACAAAAACAACACACACACACAGGTGCGTCAAAAAGTATCCGCACTCTGATGATATTAAAATGCCCACCCGTGTCTACGGCTGATGACAACACTAAGCATGCAGTGAAATGATTCTGTCGAATTGACGAGTGACCACGGATACTGTGGCAAATCATTTGCAAATCAGCCACAGCTCTGCCTATGATATAATCCATGACAGACTTGACAACGTGTGTGAGATGCGTACTGACCCAGCTCACAGAAAAAGCGTAACCAGAAGTGTTTGGACATCTGCAAACGAAATTTGTAACGATACTCAAAGGAAGGTAAATGTTTCTTTAAAAATAAATTATTACTGGAGGCGAGATGTGGATTCATCACTAGGAGCCTGAGAAGAAAACAATAGAGTATGGAATGGAAACATTCTCAATTGCTGACCAAGAAAAAGTTCAAAAGTCAACCATTAGCTGGAAAAGTGATGCTTACAGCTTCTGGGATTCTCAAGGGCCATCAGGATTCTCAATTCCGATGGTATTGGAACAGCATCAGGAGAAAGGTTCAACAATCAACAATCAAAGATGCTCACTGAAGAGCTGAAGCCTAAGCTTCAGATTAAATGCAGAGGACTATTATCCAAGGGCATGTGATCTTGCATGACAATGCACATCCACACACCTCTGTCCACACTGTTGACACTCTGTAAAACTTCGTTTTTTTGGTGTTAAAGGATCTTCTCTACAGTCCTGATCTTGCTCTATGAGACTGTCACCTGTTTGGTCCCATGAAAGCAGGTCTTCGAGGATGAAGATTCACCTCTAACGAAGAAGTGAAGACAGCAGTGTATTTGTAGCTCACAGTTCGGCCTAAAACATTTTAAAATAAGGGAACACGAAAGCTTGTTGACAGATGACAAAGTGTATTGAAAAGCAAGGAGATTGTGTCAAAAAAACCCAAACCCAATGTATTTGTCTTCTTTAAAAGTTGATTAAAATAAATTGTACAACCAGAGTATGGATAATTTTTCACTCAAAAATATGTGAATATAGTGTTTAAACACATTCATATTTATATATACACACATATATGAGTATACGTGAATGGAAGGAGTTTTGGTAGTATAGTGGCTACGATTTGGGCTGCTAACCTCAAGGTCAGAGTTCAAAACTACTGGCCATTCTGTGGGAGAAACATGAGGCTTCTGTTCCCATAAAGATTTACAGCCTCAGAAATCCTGTACAGGGTTGTTGCTATGAGTCGGAGCCGACTCCATGGCGTACCACCACCCAAAACAGCAGCATATATGAATGAAGTCCTGGTGTGGTGTGGCTAACCGAAAGGTTGGCGGTTCAAACCCACCAGCAACTCCTTTGAAACCCTAAACCGGGTTGCTATGAGTGCTCCTTGGAGGCCAGGATGGCCAAACTTCGTCTCTCATACTTCAGACATATTGTCAGGAGGGACCAGTCGCTGGAGAAGGATATCATGTTTGGTAAGGTGGAGGGTCAGAGAAAAAGAGGAAGACCCCCAGCGAGATGGTTTGGCAAAGTGGCAGCATCAATGGGCTCAAGCATGGCAACAATTGTGAGGTTGGCCCAGGATCTGGCAGTGTTTCGTTCTGTTGTATGTATAGGTCGCTATGAGTGGGAACCGACTGGATGACACCTAACAACAACAATGAGTCAGAATCTTCTGGATGACACTTAATATTACAACCACAAGATACCAGTAGAGATTGTTTGGTAGGATTATCAATGTCCATAAAAAAAAAAAAAAAAGCACATCATCGTTTGTTTAGAAGGGTTCTGTGGCAGGGTCAGTAACAGGACTTTCTGATCGAGTCTGCCCTGAACAGTGTCCTCCCAGACGAGGTAGGATATTGGAGGAAATGAAAGCAGGAAATCCTTCCTTGTGGCTAGTGAGAAGGGAGAGGGTCCCGCACATCCACAGAAAGAGAAGCATTTTTACTTTCACTGGATGGCAGCTAGAGTGTCAGAGGCTGTCGATGGTAAGAGATATTGCAGGGAAGTGGAACTATATCAGTAATTATTTGCTGTTCATTGAGTTTGAAAATTAGGTAATCAAAGAGCTTAGCAAATGCGGTTTCAAAGGCTTGACCATATGAAATTCAGATTCAATTGGGAGGAGGCAGGGCTGTGGGCTGAATAAACACCAACAACAGAGAAAGAATGAAGTATAGAGAAAAGATTTAGAGATGATTTATCTCTCTCTCTCTCTCTTTTCGTGCCAGATCTCAAAGATCCAAATTCTTTATAATGGCTATAAAGAATGGTGTTGATTTTAAGAAAATAATATCTTATTGAGTTCTTGGTGAAAGATTAAGGAGTAAATTAGGGTTCCGTCGGACCATTTTCGCACCAGTGATTGAGCAACATTCGTAATC
>NW_006409018.1:162490-163464 GCF_000296735.1 Chrysochloris asiatica | reverse complement strand
ATGTTGTTAAGAACTGACTAGATGGCACTTAACAACAACAAATCTTTACAGAAGCAGACTGCCATATCTTTCGCCCACGCATGAGCTGGTGGATTCAAACTGCCAACCTTTGGGCTTGCAGCCCGATGCTTAAACCACCGTGCCACCAGGCATCCTTTGACCATCCCGAGAACACAGAAGAATTCAAACCATTCTAGTTGAGCCAGATCCTGTTGGATAACACTGTGTTCCTTTTTTGTCTTGTTTTGTTTTCCTGTCCCTATTCAGGCGCGTTTATGGATTCAAAGCTATTCACAAAGCACTCCATGGTTTCCACATAAGGATATTCTTCTGGGTCTGTTTTCTTCTTTTCTTACGAAAGGAAGAGCAGACTGTTTCATGCATTTCTATATGGATGACACATGGAAATGTTAGCATTTTTAGTGTCTAAAAATACATGGTGCACCATTTTTCATTGCAGAATAAGCGCTGGACTGCTAACCTCAAGGTCTGTAATTCAAACTCACCAGCTGCTTTGTGGAAACCCTATACAGGGTAGATATTGTAAGAAATTCTCAAGATGGAATCTTCAGGAATAAAGGACTCATGAGATTTCTAGACCAAACATAGGTTGTTGATTCATACCCAGGGATATGGACTGGGGGATGGGAGGAACGGGATCTGTTGTAGGACTGGGAACTTTAAAGTAAGAATGCACTCATCAACAAAATAGGGGAAGTTCAAGGGGAGGAGGGAAAGTAACTTTACATGGGAATGTTCCCAGTAAGACCTAGTACAAGAAGTTCGGGGCAGATTGTAAATGCCATGTTGTTGTTGTTAAGTGCCATCGAGTCGGTTCCGACCCATAGCGACCCTGTACAGGGTTTCCGAGGGTGTAAATCTTTACGGGAGTTGGTTCCAACTCAGAGTGACCTTCTGCATAACAGAACGAAGCACTGACAAACATCATTTAGTGTCCTGATTTTAGACCATCC